>NW_026600357.1:100000-247500 GCF_029448725.1 Salvelinus fontinalis | reverse complement strand
CTCTTTATTACTCCCAGTCACAGAACATTGATTTTTCCTTTTGTCCACTGTGTATCATCATGGTAAATATTGACACAGAAGTGGATTATTAAATACACTGTAATGAAGCCATCAGATTCAGACTTTAAACACACAGTATGTTGTCTGAATAAGATTAAATGTGACATATGTCACCACTAAGTAATGTAGAATAAACCTGACATCTATGAAATTTCAAATGACTGAGGACGTTTAGTCTTGATTTATGGCACAGAGATAATGTCATCGTTTCACTTTGACCAGTAGATGGCAGTGTTGTATCTTAAATGCCTCATGCTTACAGCATGAGGCATTTACGTCATTTAGCAGACGCTCTTATCCAGAGCGACTTACAAATTGGAAAGTTCATACATATTAATCCTGGTCCCCCCGTGGGGAATGAACCCACAACCCTGGCGTTGCAAGCGCCATGCTCTACCAACTGAGCCACACGGGACCAATGACTAGAATTATGGAAGGTCAGGCTTAGTAAATTGTAGTGTATTACTGTGTATTACATTTTGTAAATCTAATTGCAAAAATATACTTAAGAGTCAAAAGTAAAAGTCATCTAATATGGCTTATAATAAGAAAATCAGATGGCACAATTCTTGTTTTTTTAAATGTACAGTTAGCCAGGGGCACACTACAACACGCAGACATCATTTAGAAACAAAGCATGTGTGTTCAGTCAGTCCACCAGATCAGAGGCAGTAGGGATGACCAGGGATGTTCTCTGTTCAGTCAGTCCACCAGATCAGAGGCAGTAGGGATGACCAGGGATGTTCTCTGTTCAGTCAGTCCACCAGATCAGAGGCAGTAGGGATGACCAGGGATGTTCTCTGTTTAGTCAGTCCACCAGATAAGAGGCAGTAGGGATGACCAGGGATGTTCTCTGTTTAGTCAGTCCACCAGATCAGAGGCAATAGGGATGACCAGGGATGTTCTCTTGATAAGTGAGAGAATTGGACCACTTTCCTGTCCTGCTAAGCATTGAAAATTTAACGAGTACTTTTGGGTGTCATGGAAAATGTATAGAGTAAAAAGTACATTATCTTCTTTAGGAATATAGTGAAGTAAAAGTAGTCAAAAATATAAATAGTAAAGTAAAGTACAGATACCTAAAAGTACTTTTTTACTTTCTACTTAAGTAGTACATTAAAGTATTTTTATTTAAGTACTTTACACCACTGTCTAATCGGGAGTAGGGCCTATTGCCTACAATAGAACATCACACAGTCAAGTGTTTGAACTTCTAACACGGTGTAACGGCTGTCTAATGCCTCCTCCTCGGATGAGGAGAAGGAGTAAGGGTCGGACCAAAATGCAGCGTTGTATGTAGACATAATGAATTTAATAAATGAAAGACGAAACACGAAGAACACTTGAATTGATTACAAAATAACAAACGACGTAGACTGACCTGAACAAGAACTTACATAAACACGAAGAACGCATGAAACAGGAACAGACTACCTAAACGAACGAACAAACAGTCCCGTGTGGTAGACACAGACACAGGAACAATCACCCACAAACAAACAGTGAGAACAGCCTACCTTAATATGGTTCTCAATCAGAGGAAACGTCAAACACCTGCCTCTAATTGAGAACCATATCAGGCAACACATTTAACCCAACATAGAAACACATAACATAGAATGCCCACCCCAACTCACGCCCTGACCAACTAAACACATACAAAAACAAGGAAAACAGGTCAGGAACGTGACACGTGGCTGCATGGGATTTGTCATATATAAAGTTGCTTGGTTGGGTTGCACCCAATGGCAGTGAGGGCGATAAGGTAGCACAAGGAGCCGCTTGTGGATTTCACAGCTCTTAACGCAGTTCCACTGCCATAACAACCTCTATGCAGGTGTCGACCAAAGCTAATGCATGGACGTTGTTATATGTTTGGATCCTGTTGTGTCATTCACTCAGAATCAGTCAGTTGCCATATAAGGAGTAACCTTGGGACCCTAGAGGCTGTATGTGTGCGTGTAATGTTTCACATTTGTCATTAACAAACATGTTTCTATATTTCAACCAATTCTTTGAATTACTTTTGAAAATATGTAGCTCTTAGAGTATGTAAATAGAATGATATTAGGTAGTCCACAAGAAACAGATAACTGATCATTTAGAACACTTCTTTCTATATGTTATGATTATGCTACCATAATTGTTCCATTAACTCAAGTGATCTTAAATTCACCAATGTGAAAAGTAACACTTTTGGAGACCATAGTGGTTGTTTAGAAATTTTATTTCTGGCCGAGTGGCCGAGGCCGCTCTTCCCCACAGATAAAAAAATCCATTTGCATTGTTTTTCAACTTATCATAAAAAATTATAATTAATAAACACTTATAATGACCCCTACATTTTTCCCTTTTTCTTATTTTCCCAATTTTTTTCCAAAATGTGTTCTAAATGTTCTTCTCCCCCTTTCTTCAACTTCTTTCTCCCTTATTCCCCGCTTAACATACTAGGGGCCTGCTAAAAAATTTTCTTATACTATATAATTAGAGTGTTCTACTTATGGCCCTATATAGGGACTACTGTACTTGCACTACTTATGGGTCCTGGTCAAAAGTTTGCAAGCAGACTGACGGTAAAAGGACAAGAGGAGGGTAGGGTATAGTAGCTCATTGATGGGGCTCCCGAGTGGCTCAGCAGTCTCAGGCACTACATCTCAGTGTTATAGGCATCACTACAGACCCTGGTTTGATTCCAGTCTATATCACAACCGGCTGTGATTGGGAGTCCTATAGGGCCGTGCACAACTAGCCCAGCGTCGTCCGGGTTAGGATTTGGCGGGGTAGGCTGTCATTGTAAATAAGAATTTGTTCTTAACTGGCTTGCCTAGCTAAATAAATGTTAAATAAAAAAATGATATACACTACATGACCTAAAGTATGTTGACACCTGCTCATTAAACATCTCATTCCAAAATCATTGGCATTAATATGGAGTTGGTCCATATTAAAACTTAAAACTTTTAAACTTAATCTAGCATTGGCCTCATACCATCATATCGTTGCCTTGGTTCCAAGATACTGCATCTGCGTATTCAAACACCTCTGTGTAAGGGAAGACTGACGCCACAAACGTGTTGTCACTGAAAAATACTGTCGGCTGCAACTTTGTTAAAACTTGTTAAAACAGTCTAAGTGTATATTTTGCATTTGTGAAAATATTTTGATGTGATATGAAAGTAGAGGGCTTTACGTTTCTAAAACCATACCGCAATTGAAAATCGACTCACGTTTAGATTGGCTGTACTTGGCTGTTTTGGTTGCCAGAGCCAATTTACCTCTAAACAGAACATGTAAGGTCCTTGGAATATAAGGAGTAACGTTAGGCTCCTTTCGTCCATTATTGGGCTAGAGTAGGGGTTAAGGTTAGGGCTGAAGGTAGGGACGTCTCAATGATCCCTGATAGCACTAACCGTTTGACCACACATCCCCAAACAATTTGCAAGGCAGCATGTTTCTCAAATGGCTCTGAAAAAAATGCCCTTCGCAGCAGCAACACAGCACGGTCTGTACACATACACACTTTCATGTACAAAACTTTGTTTTAATCTAAAGAAGAATAAGGGGGTGGTTTTATGTTAATACCATAGAGCAGGGGTGTCAAACTCATTCCACGGAGGGCCTTGTGTCTGCAGGTTTTTGGTTTTTCCTTTCAATAAAGCCCTAGACAACCAGGTGTGGGGAGTTCCTAACTAATTAGTGATGTTAATTCATCAATCAAGTACAAGGGAGGAACGAAAACCCGCAGACACTCGGCCCTCCGTGGAATGAGTTTGACACCTGTGCCATAGAGAATGATATAAGCCTCTAGTGGCCAAAATACCATTTATCCAATCAAATAACATTTTATTTGTCACATGCCCTGAATACAACAGGTGTAGACCATACCGTAAAATGCTTACTTTCAAACCCTTAACCAACAATGCAGTTTTAAGAAAATAGGGTTAAAAAAATAAAAACATTTAAGCATGGTGGAAGCCATTGAGGGCTTCCACCATGCTTTTGCCATTTTAAAGTAGTCAAAGTAGTCAACTAAGGGTGGATTCCTATGGGTTGAAGCCTCAATGGCATTGTCCATGCGGTCACAGACGTTATAATGGCATAGATATACATATGAGTCCTATTTCTATCTCTTTGGTTTATACCTTTTACATCACTACTAATTAGGCTGCCCTGGGAAACATGGACAGAAACTATGGTTTCTACTCTGTCACCTGCAGAATGTCTCCAATTAAGATCCAGTAATAACGTTTAGTATCTTCAAGCATCCTCATATCTAAGCTAATCATGCAGGGCACGCGTTACATTGTAATATGCAATGTACATACAGCAAAATACTTTGCTGTTTGATTTGTTGTCTTCCAAATAGCACCAGACCAGTGAGTCTCTGTGATTTAGCGTTTACGTGTATGTCCGCTCTTTTTGGGCCGTACTGCTATCCGTAGCAATACTTGCGGAAGAGGATAAGGGAGAAAATGGCTACAGAGACAATCGACACCGATTTAGCAGTGGAGCTAAGCCCTAATTCTAGAGAAGAGGTAGCTAAGACGTTTGTATACATATATAATAACTAAAACGACGAAATCCCATAAAGGAATACAACAGTATTAGTTAGTAGTTCTTCTAAGTTTTAAAAACATTTGATATGCTACTTACAGCGGGCCTTTTTTACTGCCGGCTAGCCAGGCTAGTAAAGTTAGCTAGCTTGCTGCACTTCTCACATGGAAGAAAGCGGCACACATGGAGGAGAGCGCCTTTGCAGCTAACGCTATAGAGTAGAAACAAGGTGTTAACTGCCGTTTCGATTTATTTAGGTACTAGCTATATAACTTCACTGACAAACGAACTTTGTGCGAATGTCGGATCAAATCGCTAGCATCAGCTATTTGGATAGCTAACGTCACGTCATATCAACGTTAGCTGACCAAGTTAGCTAGCTACGCCACATCAAACATGATAACAGAAAGTTGAGAGGCTGGATTGCAACAGGCTAGCTAACCATATGTATTTTAGTCAATATCTTGTTAAACGTGGTCAGTGTTGATAGACAATGTGTATTCTGTACACATTGGCAGAGAAACATGGCAGTGCCTACCTCAAATCAAATTGTATTTGTCACATGCGCCGAATACACAGGTGTAGACTTTACAGTGAAATGCTTACTTACAAGCCCTTAACCAACAATGCAGTTTTAAGAAAATACAAAAAAAGAGAAGAGTAACAAATAATTAAAGAGCAGCAGTAAATACAACCTATCTGCTGACTGGCGTCTCCATGTAAAACGTTCATAGTCAGATTCCCAGCAGCTTGCTGAAGATATTTAACCTTAGATCACAGTTTGTCCTGGAATCTTGGAGAATAAACAAAACGTGTAATTTCATGAAGCATTTCATTTTTGCAGAGGAAGGCATACAGCAGCTAAGTGTAGGCTCGGGTTGTGGCTTTTAGAGCTACCCTTTTCTTAACCTCCCTACTGTATCCAGCACCCATGACCTCATAACTAACAACTGCAGCATAATTTGGCTTCCTTCAGATTTGTTATAACCTGTGCATGTGTTTATAGAACCTCTCCACTTCAGCCTCTGATTTCATTGTCCTTCCAGCAGTGGTAGCCAGTGGCCTACGACATGATCTCAGTAATCATATTGTCGCCTGCTCCTGTGTATTTAATGTCTCTGCGCTAGGAGGTGTTTGTTGTTCACGGAGCAGCTTGCATTATTTGTTTCCAGGCCCTTTGCTTTCACACACCATAACATCAAGCTTCAGTTCAGATAGCCATCCTTCCAAGTAGGCTAAACCAGCTATGTGTCCTTTGTTCATCCTCCAGCCTCCCAAGACCAGTGGCATGGATCAGCCCCGCAGGAGTAGGAGTGGCAGCAGGAGCCTGTCCGAGGAAGGAGGGAGAGAGAACAATGTGGCAGAGCAGAAGAGCAATGGTGAGTGGAAATTACTATTTCCTCTCATAAAAAGGCTTTGCTACATGAAGATAATTTGTAATGGATGTTTAGAAAGTTACATTTGTTCTAAAATGTACACTATCGTTTAAAAGTTTGGGGTCACTTGTGAGGACTTGTGAGGCATCTGTTTCTCAAACTAGACACTCTAATGCACTTGTCTTCTTGCTCAATTGTGCGCCGGGGCCTCCCACTACTCTTTCTATTCTGATTAGAGCCAATTTGCGCTGTTCTATGAAAAGAGTAGTACACAGTGTTGTATGAGATCTTCAGTATCTTGGCAATTTCAATCATGGAATCGCCTTCAAATCTCAGAACAAGTTTCAGAAGAAAGTCCTTTGTTTCTGACCATTTTGAGCCTGTAATCGAACCTACAAATGCTGATGCTCCAGATACTCAACTAGTATAAAGAAGGTCGGTTTGATTGCTTCTTTAATCAGAACAACAGGTTTTAGCTGTGCTAACATAATTGCAAAAAAGGTTTTCTAATGCTCAATTAGCCTCTTAAAATGATAAACTTGGATTAGCTAACACAACGTGCCATTGGAACAGGAGTGATGATATCTGATAATGGGCCTCTACGCCTATGTAGATATTCCATTAAAATTCAGCCGTTTCCAGCTACAATAGTCATTTACAACATTAACAATGTCTACACTGTATTTGTGATCAATTTGATGTTATTTTAATGGACAAAAAATTTGATTTTCTTTCAAAAACAAGGACATTTCTAAGTGACCCCAAACTTTTGACTGGTAGTGTATGTAATTATGTAGTAACCAAAAGAAGTGTGAAACAAATCAACATATATTTTATATTCTTCAAAGTAGCCACCCTTTGCCTTGATGACAGCTTTGAACACTCTTGGCATTCTCTCAACCAGCTTCACCTGGAATGCTTTTCCAACCGTCTTGAAGGAGTTCCCACATATGCTGAGCACTTGTTGGCTACTTTTCCTTCACCCTGTGGTTCAGCTCATCCCAAACCATCTCAATTGGGTTGAGGTCAGGTGATTGTGGAGGCCATGTCATCTGATGCAGCACTCCATTACTCTCCTTCTTGGTCAAATAGCCCTTACACAGCCTGGAGGTGTGTTGGGTCTTATTGTCCTGTTGAAAAACAAATGATAGTCCCACTAAGCACAAACCCCATGGGATGGCGTATCGCTGCAGGATGCTGTGGTAGCCATGCTGGTTAAGTGTGCCTTGAATTCTAAATAAGACAGAGAGTGTCACCAGCAAAGCACCATCACACCACCACCTCCATGCTTCACGGTGAGAACCACACATGCAGAGATCATCCGTTAACCTACTCTGCGTCTCACAAAGCCACGGCGGGTTAGAACCAAAAATCTAATATTTGGACTCATCAGACCAAAGGACAGATTTCTACTGGTCTAATGTCCATCGCTCGTGTTTCTTGGCCCAAGCAAGTCTCCTCTTGTTATTTGTGTCCTTTAGTAGTGGTTTCTTTGCAGCAATTCGACCATGAAGGCCTGATTCACGTAGTCTGCTCTGAACAGTTGATGTTGAGATGTCTGTTTCTTGAAATCTGTGAAGCATTTATTTGGGCTGCAATTTCTGAGGCTTGTAACTCTAATGGCCTTATCATCTGCAGCAGAGGTAACTCTGGGTCTTCCTTTCCTGTGGCGGTCCTCATCAGAGCCAGTTTCATAGCGCTTGATGGTTTTTGCGACTGCACTTGAAGAAACGTTCAAAGTTCTTGAAATGTTTCGCATTGATTGACCTTCATGTCTTAACTTCTTATGGCTACAGGGGCAGTATTGAGTAGCTTGGATGAAAGGTGCACAGAGGTGCCCATAGTAAACTGCCTGCGCCTCAGTTCCAGTTGCAAATATATGCATATTATTATTCATATTGTATGGGAAACACTCTGAAGTTTCTATAACTGTTTGAATGATGTCTGTGAGTATAGCATAACTCTTATGGCAGGCAAAAACCTGAGAAAAAATCTAAACAGGAAGTGGGAATTCTGGGGCTAGTCGATTTTCAATTGGCTAGCCCCAGAATTGAATATTGAATTCACAGCGAATATTGAATTCACAGCGAGATATGGATGAGTTTGCAGCTTCCACTAGATGTCAACAGTCTGTAGAACCTTGTCTGATGCCTCTACTGTGAAGGGAATGAGAGGCGAATTAGTCAGGTCTGCCATGACCTGACCATCCGCGTTCACATGAGAGGGAGCTCTGTTCCATCGCTCATCTGAAGTCAATGTAATTCTCCGGTTGGAACGTTATTCAAGATTTATGTTTAAAAACATTCTAAAGATTGATTCAATACATCGTTTGACATGTTTTTACTGACTGTTACGGAACTTTTGGACATTTCGTCAGCATTTAGTGAACGTGCTTCCTGACGTTGGATTTGTTTACCAAACACGCTAACAAAAATAGCTACTTGGACATAAATGATGGACATTACCAAAACTAACATTTCTTGTGGGAGTCCTGGGAGTGCATTCCGACGAAGATCAGCAAAGGTAAGTGAAGATTTATAATGCTTTTTATGAGTTTTGTTGACTGCACAATTTGGCGGGTAACTGTATGGCTTGCTTTTGTGGCTGAACGCTGTTTTCAGATGATTGAATATTGTGTTTTGTCGTAAAGCTTTTTGAAATCTGACACAGCGGTTGCATTATGAACAAGTGTATCTTTAATTCTATGTAAAACATGTATCTTTCATCAAAGTTTATGATGAGTATTTATGTTATTTGATGTGGCTCTTTGCAATTTCTCCGAATATTTTGGAGGCATTTCTGAACATGGCGCCAAAGTAAACTGAGGTTTTTGGATATAAATATGAACTTAATCGAACAAAACATATATGTATTGTGTAACATGAAGTCCTATGAGTGTCATCTGATGAAGATCATCAAAGGTTAGTGATTCATTTTATCTATATTTCTGCTTTTTGTGACTCCTGTCTTTGGCTGGAAAAATGACTGTGTTTGTCTGTGATTTTGCGGTGACCAAACATAATCGTTTGTGGTGCTTTCGCTGAAAAGCCTATTTGAAATCGGACACTTTGGTGGGATTAACAACAAGATTACATTTAAAATGGTATAAGATGTATGTTTGAGGAATTTGGCGCCCTGCACTTGAATTTGGCGCCCTGCACTTTCACTGGCTGTTGTCATATCGATCCCGTTAGCGGGATTGCAGCCATAAGAAGTTTTAAAGTAAGTATGGACTGTCGTTTCTATTTGCGTATTTGATCTGTTCTTGCCGTAATATGGACTTGGTATTTTACCAAATATCTTCTGTATACCACCCCTACCTTGTCACAACACAACTGATTGGCTCAAACATTAAGAAGGAAAGAAAGAGCACAAATAAACTTTTAACAAGGCACACCTGTTATTTGAAATGCATTCCAAGTGACTACCTCATGAAGCTGGTTGAAAGAATGCAGAGAGTGCAAAGCTATCATCAAGGCAAAGTGAGGCTACTTTGAAGAATATAAAATATATTTTGATTTGTTAAACAGTTTTTGATTACTACATGATTCCATATATGTTATTTCATAGTTTTGATGTCTTCCCTATTATTCTACAATGTAGAAAATAATAAAAATAAAGAAAAACTCTTGAATGAGTAGGTGTGTCCAAACTTTTGACTGGTACTGTATGTCTAGAAGAAATCATATATTTTTCCCAAGCCGTGTTGGAACTTGGATTTGTCCCAATAACCTCCATTACCACTATCTCCCTTCCGTTGTTTACCTGGTTTCTCATCCTCATCACTGACAGACGGACAGTTCCAGCCTAGCAGCTCTCTGAGTCTGTGTTATTGTCCAGATAATGCTTTCAATCATCCCTTCTGCTGAGCTGTTGCAAATCCTTCCTCCGCTCCGAGAGAGAGGAAGAAAGATGGAGAGAAAGAGGATAGAGCCCAAGAGGATAGTAATGGAGAGTGAGGGAATGGGAATAGGAGGCAGAGAAAAAGGGAGACAGACGGAGAGGGCAACACAAGCCTCTCGACATCCACCCAAGGGTATTTGAAAAGTGCCAGAGCGCAGAATGTGCTGCCTGCTGCTGATAGTCCTTTAAGTAGATCCCCTGTAACACCCAGGGTCTTATTCTGGCTGCCTTGAGTTAGACTGTGTGCCAAATCGCACCCTTTTCCATATGTAGTGCATTACTTATGAACAGGTTACATAAGGCTCTGGTCAAAAGTGGTGCGCTATATAGGGAAGGGGGTGCCATTTGGGGCAGAACCTTAGAGCTGTTGTATTTCCCCCACAGCAGTCTAGGGAGGGAATTATGATGCTATTGTTGTTATTGCACTATGGAGACCGGATGTTCTCACTGTCTTGGTTGCAAATAGTGTCAGTGAATGTTGTTTACTGTTTATTTCTCAGTATCAACATAAGAGCATTTTAATTGGTATTACACAAATCAGAAGTTGCGAAAGCCAATTTTCAACAATGCATCATATATCAGTGAGTGGTGGTGAGGCAGTGCTGTTACCATCTAGAAGTGGATATTGCTGTCAGAGACCTTTTGACTCAGTTTTAGCACTGATTGCAGTTGCCCGAAAGGCACACCACTGCTTTGGGATTGCAGCTACTGTATGGATTTAATGGATGCTTCTCAGTCTTTCCCTCAAGCTATTTTGTAGGCTAATTGTTTCACTATAGGTAGTGTATCCAATCAAAACGCATCTTTTGACCAATGGGTAAAATAATATGTTAATTATGTCGATAATACTCTATCAAAAGTTTCAAACCTCATGTCTCTATCATAATCCGTTCAAAAGTGATTGGAGTTTTTACCCTTGTAGGATGGCCAGAATTAGGGTGACTAAATCAATGGAGGCCGGAGGATTTTTAAAAAATCTGGAAAATGACCTTGTCAGCTAGGCTGCATTCTGTGCAAGAATTAAGGCTACTGACTACCTGACAGGTTCACTTTCCTGTTGAACTCGTCATCTTCTCGAATCCACAGGGGGGGGGGGGGGGGGGGATATATATATAGAGGTTAGATGGGCTCCTGAGTGGCGCAGTGGTCTAAGGCACTGCGTCTTCCAGGCTGTATCACAACCGGCCGTGATTGGTAGTCCCATAGGGCGGCGCGCAATTGGTCCAGCGTCGTCCGGACTTGCCTAGTTGAATAAATAAAAAATAAAGATGGATATTGATTTTGAGATGTAGTATTTTCATATTTTTTTGTATAGGCTTCTCATATTAATACAACATTTCTGTTCTTTTAGATCTCTCATAAAAACAAGCGTATGTCTGTGAAATGTCAACGGAGCACTGACTAATGCCAAGCTTTTTATTTGATCAGATCTTGTCATTCTTATTTAGCTTTTTGAGACCAAACAACTTTGATGACGACGATCACACAATGTAAAATCCTCAACTTGTTACGAGTAACCTGCGCAGCTATGTCAACCGAGCTCGGGACTTATTATCGGATGTATTAGGTTAAGAAATCAGACTTTTTGGATATAGTCAATGTTAATGATATGTTAGAGAAAGACCCCACTAAACAATTCAGAACATGAGTGATCATATTTATCTTGGTAAAATGTGAAATTTCATCACCAAAGTGCATTTCCACCCCTACTATACACATTAGACAGAACTTGAAGTAATGTTCGCAGTATTCAACTTAAAATTATTTAATTGTGTTACTATTTAATTTCTGCACTATTGTTTCTTGAACAGGTTAACTGTAACAGCTGCATGATAAGTTAATATTGCCACAGTCTACTCAGCAATCTGCTTACAGTCAGAAATACGTGAACTGAGGACGAGTCACTGGTCCAATAAGGCATCCATCTCAGCAGGCCTCTACAGTGCACTTCATCAATTATTCCTGCTCTTAAGCCTTCAGCACAGTCAGGTCCCTCATATAGAGCATTAACTGAATGTCAATTGACATTTTTAAAGTTCACTCTCGCACCATTTCATTCTTGCTGGTTGCTTGTGGTCTGAATGTAGATGGTCTATATTTTAAAAGACTCAAGATGCATGTCCATAACCCACTTTCATTAACAGCACGTTCACTATTTTCAACAATAGGCAAGCGTGATGAAGCGAAGACCTGAGTTTGAGTTTGTCTCCAAGGAAAACCAATTTAATTTCAGACAAATAGACTTAGACTCATAATCATACAATGTCATGTGGAACTGAAAAGACACTTTAACCTAACTGTGTTTTGTCTTCAGTGGAGGCACCAGAGGGGGCAGATAGTCCTGCAGCCGGTCCCAGAGACGAAGGCCCCAGAGAGGCCAGCCCTGGATCGGAGGCCCCCATAGTTCTAGGCAGTCCCGGAGTAGCCAGCTCCAAAGCCACCAGGGGCAGTAGGGTCCCTTCCAATGCCAGTGTCAGCCAGGAGGGGGATTCTAGTGGCTCTGACAATAAGAGCAGTGATGAAGACAGTGATGAGGGAGTGGCCCGCAGGATGAAGAGCAGTGTGGCACAGATCGTGGTGAGTGACTGACAGCCATATTCAGGGACTCATTTCATTGACACTTATTGGAAAGTCTGGTCCAGGACTAAGAAGCATTTTCAATAGAGATTTTCTATTGAGCATGCGTTCTAGTCCAGTACTAGGCTTCAGTTGTGTCTGAGAAGCCGGCCCTCTTAGCTGATATTTGCACTGTTAGGGTAATACTAATACAAAAGTATGCAGTGTAGTAATGTGTTTGCAGACACTGACCAGATAGGGGATTCTGGCATGTTGTGTTTTGTGTTCCAGCATGGTCCAGATGACCAGAGTGTAAACAAAGGCAGGAGCCCCACCCCAGATGACAGGTGAGTCACTAACTCCATAGAGCTGCAGATAAAAGCTATGTCATCCTTCACTCTTCAGGCCTTCCAAATGTTCAACTTTCCCAATTCAAAAGTTCCATAGAATTAGCAAAAATCCCAGTTGGAGGATTCACCCCCTGCTTATTCCCTCCTGATTCCGGTAATCCTCAAACTGGGAAACAAATCATGAATTTTGCAACCCTCATTTTGTTTCTCATTGGTCCATCCAGGGATGATGATCGCCGTAGGTCCCGCTCCAGGTCCCGTTCCAGAAGTCAGGAGAGGGATCGGCGCTATGGTAGAGTAGGTTACAGCAGGTACGGAAACAACATGGCACAGTCTGGTTACACTTGAGGTTTCTTTCTTCTGGGATAGCATTTCCTTGCCACTTCTGCTTGTTATTTGGGGTCTAGACCGGGTTACTGTAAATCACTTTGTGACAACTGTTCATGTAAAAAGGGATTTCTAAATAAAATGTGATTCATCTATATTGTGTTTACAACTCATTTAGAGTAGACCACATTCAGACTTGCCCTAGCTTCATTCTTAAAAAGATCGCTGCAGTATTGATATATTGAGATGCCTTTGCATCACCCACAGGTCAAGGGACGATGATCGAGACAGATATTACGACCGTTATGAGCGCCGGTCGAGTCGGGACAGAGAGGCTGAGTTCAGGAGGAGAGGCCGATCGCCCTCCCCAGCCCAGAAGGACCCTGCTGCAGAGGAACCACCAGTGAAGAAGAAGAAGGATGAACTGGACCCTATCCTGACCCGAACTGGTGGAGCCTACATCCCCCCGGCCAAGCTACGTATGATGCAGGCTCAGATCACTGACAAGAGCAGGTGAGTTCAGCTGATGTCTGCTAGACTGGAAATACTTTATAGCCTACTTCATGAAGGGATGGTGTAGTTGACACAAGAACTCGAAAAGGGGATGAAGCTGGACCATATTTATTTGAAAGAATGAAATATGACTATTTCAATAAAATGATGAAATGCAACCAGGCTCAAATGCCATATCGTTTGTTCCGAGCTGTCAAGGAAATCAATGGATGACGACACAATAGATATTTATTTTTGGTCTGGCGGGAGCTAGGTGTCAGAGCCAGGCTCTAAAATTAGCAGCTGACTCTCTGAGAAAGGTGTGGATATCTGCCTGCGTCTGAAATGACACCCTACTCCCTACCTATTGCTATATAGGGAATCCCTGCAGAGGACTATATATAAGGAAAAGGATGCTATTTCGGACAGAGTCACTCAAGGTGTTTTCACACAGTCACCTACCTCTAATCTCATCTCCTGGAAAAGCATTTTGGCCCCTTGAGGCCGAGCGCCCTGAGACGAGGTGGTGCATCCCAAATGGCCCCCTATGTTGTGCACTTCTTTTGATCAGAGCCCTACAGGCCCCGGTCAAAAGAAGTTTAACATAAAGAGAATAGGGTGACGTTTGGGACATAGCCAAGGAGGTGACACGGATAATGAAGTAAAGATTGGTTCACTAAGATCATCTGGGATAGAGGAGGGCAATGAAGGGGATTGGAAGGATAGATGGGAGGACTGTCCCGTCCTCCCAGAGCCTAGACAGACACACACTGGATACACTTAAACACTCACACACACAACGCCACACACACACACTCAGTACATTTACGCACACCACACACACACACTGAGTACACTTACGCACACCACACACACACTGAGTACACTTAAGCACACCACACACACACACACTGAGTACACTTAAGCACACCACACACACACACACTGAGTACACTTACACGCACACCACACACACTGAGTACACTTACACGCACACCACACACACTGAGTACACTTACACGCACACCACACACACTGAGTACACTTACACGCACACCACACACACACTGCGTACACTTACATACACCACACACACACTGAGTACACTTACGCACACCACACACACACTGAGTACACTTACGCACGCCACGCACACACTGAGTACACTTACGCACACACTGAGTACACTTACGCACACACTGAGTACACTTACGCACACACTGAGTACACTTGCGCACACCACACATGCACTGAGTACACTTACGCACACCACACACAGTGCCCCACTCTAGGGGCCTTAAATAAAGCAGCACCATCATCGCTATATCCCAGACCAGCTGATCTGAGGATGCAGGAGGAGTTTTAGTTATTTCAGGGAACGTTTCCAGTTACTAACCACATTTCCATCCACAGTTTCCATCCAAGTAAAGTCATACTGTATACATTTTTTTAAATCATGACAGCTGTGATGGGAAAAGGACGTTTCGGGAACAATTTCATAAATTCTGATAGATGATTTATTTGTTTGAGGGGGTGCGATCTTTTTGTGTCTTTAAAATTAATGATACGAGAAATGGCAGTGTAAACGCCTTTATGCGTAAATATTTATATAATAACTATCATATCGAAGTAAACTTTGAGTCGCGATGATATGGTATGTGGTCCTCCCACTACGACTCGGGAAACCATGCAGTTTATTAGGCTACAGATTAAATAAGTCATGATGAACGGTGAACTTGATGCTGCTTTCCAATAAATATCCAGGGTCGTCTTCTGGTGAAATGATGATTGATGCTTGTCTGCCTTTTTGATATATTCAAATATTTTTTCTATTATCCATAATAATCTCGTAATATAGAGTAGCCACATTGTATATGAGCTGTTGGCTAGAGCACACATTTGCTATTTAATTTTTGTGACAAAATCAGTAGAGTTGAAAATGTGATGGAAACACATTGAACTTCAGATTTTTATTCGGTACATGAAAACATAAGCGAAAAAGTACATTTTGTGTGAACTATGTCGTCACGCACTGATTTCTATCCGCAACAAGTCAGTTTGGTAGAGAAACACCATTTTGAAAAAGGGCAGAGTTGTCAGGGAACATGTATTACAATTATTTTTTCTAATCAAAGGATACCCATCACACCAGTTTGTTCAGATACACAAAAAATACAGTAGGTCTTGACAATTGTTTCAAAGGGCTTACTTATCCACCCCCCCTCTTTCTAGTCTGGCTTACCAGCGTATGAGCTGGGAGGCTCTGAAGAAGTCCATCAATGGTCTGATAAACAAGGTGAACGTATCCAACATCGCCATGATCATCCAGGAACTGCTGCAGGAGAACATCGTCAGGGGCAGGTAATGGACCAAGGTTTTTAATGGATTTATTTCATATTTATTTATGTAGGCTATTCTGATTGAGATCAAATGTCTTCTACAAGCGGGACCTGTCCAAGATGTTTGCAGTCAGAAACATTTAAAGTTTCTTAGTGTGCTTTGAGACATAGATTAACTTCATACAAGTGCAGATCACGAATGTTTGTGTGTGTGTGTGTGTGTGTGTGTGTGTGTGTGTGTGTGTGTGTGTGTGTGTGTGTGTGTGTGTGTGTGTGTGTGTGTGTGTGTGTTTCATGTCTGTGTGTCTGCTCTCCAGAGGTCTCCTGGCCAGGTCCACCCTACAGGCCCAGAGTGCCTCGGCCACCTTCACCCACGTCTATGCTGCTGTGGTAGCCATCATCAACTCCAAGTTTCCTCAGATAGGAGAGCTCATCCTCAAGAGACTCATCCTTAACTTCCGCAAGGGCTACCGGAGGAACGACAAGGTGACCGGCTGGTTATGCACTAGATGTTTGAACTAAAACAACTTAAATGTTGATGCATATTGTGGAGAATAAGGAGTTGTAATGTATCTAAGTCACTTTGTAGTTGTTTAAATTTATAATAATAATAATATATGCCATTTAGCAGACGCTTTTATCCAAAGCGACTTTGTCATGTGTGCATATGTTTGATGTATGAGTGGTCTGGGGAATCAAACCCACTACCCTGGCCTTACAAGCACCATGCTCTACCAACTGAACTCCAAATTATTTTGTATCCTTGTTTTTCAGGCACAATGTCTCACGGCATCAAAGTTCGTTGCCCACCTGGTCAATCAGAATGTGGTAAGTCCTCTTTTCTATGCTAGATCACACACCGCGCACAGGCACTTAGTGTTGTAACCCTATTTCCCTTGTTCCCCACCCAGGCCCATGAGGTGCTGTGTCTGGAGATGTTGACTCTGCTCCTGGAGAGACCTACAGATGACAGCGTGGAGGTGTCCATCAGCTTCCTCAAGGAGTGTGGCCTCAAACTCACTGAAGTCTCCCCTAGAGGCATCAATGGTACATAGCAATACACAACACTTCCGCTTCGCTCTTAGTTTGAACAGGCTTGGGTGATTGAAGCATCAATTCCATCATCACAGCTACAGAATCCTTTTAGCAGTCTATCACAGCTCATTCAGAAAAATCTAGTGATTTCTTTATTAATTTCTCTGGTGATCTTGTTTTTGGTGCTCTTATGTTGCGTTTTTATTGGTATTAAATTCAAACATTGTCTCTGTCTGTTTTCAGCCATCTTCGAGCGGCTGCGTAACATCCTTCACGAGTCGGAGATAGACAAGCGTGTGCAGTACATGATCGAGGTGATGTTCGCCATTAGGAAGGACGGGTTTAAGGACCACCCTATTGTCCCCGAGGGGCTGGACCTAGTGGAGGAGGACGATCAGTTCACACACATGCTGCCCCTAGAGGATGACTACAACCAGGAAGATATATTGAGTAAGATAATATAGAATAATATATACAATAGAATCAGTTCACACGTGTCACCCCAAGAGGACTACATTTACATTTACATTTAAGTCATTTAGCAGACGCTCTTATCCAGAGCGACTTACAAATTGGTGCATTCACCTTATGACATCCAAGAAGATATGCTGAATAGCCCCTAGCTAGCAGGCCTAATCGGTTAAAGATGCAGTCCGGTATCACTTACAAATTCGTGGCATATTGTGCGAATTTGAATTTTTTATATATAGTGTATGTGGACACCCCTTCAAATTAGTGTATTCAGCTATTTCAGCCACACCCGTTGCTGACAGGTGAATAAAATCAAGCACACAGCTATGCAATCTCCATAGACAAACATTGGCAGTAGAATGGCCTTACTGAAGAGCTCAGTGACTTTCAACGTGGCACAGTCATAAGATGCCACCTTTCCTAAGTCAGTTCGTCAAATTTCTGCACTGCTAGAGCTGCCCCGGTGAACTGTAAGCTCTGTTATTGTGAAGTGGAAATGTCTACGAGCAACAACGGCTCAGCTGCGAAGTGGTGGGCCACACAAGCTCACAGAACGGGACCGCTGAGTGCTGAAACACTTAGCGTGTGAAAATCGTCTGTCTTTGGTTGCAACACTCACTAACAAGTCAGCACAAGAACTGTTTGTTGGAACGTCATGAAATGGGTTTCCATGGCCGAGCAGCTGCGCACAAGCCTAAGATAACCATGTGCAATGCCAAGCATCAGCTGGAGTGGTGTAAAGCTTGCCACCATTGGCTCTGGAGCAGTGGAAACACGTTCTCTGGAGTGATGAATCACGCTTCACCATCTTGCAGTCTGACGGACCAATCTGGGTTTGGTGGATGCCAGGAGAACACTGTCTGCCCGAATGCATAGTGCCAACTGTAAAATTTGGTGGAGGAGGAATAATTGTCTGGGGCTGTTTTTCATGGTTCAGAGGTGTGGTACAGAATACAATGACATTCTAGACAATTCTGTGCTTCCAACTTTGTGGTAACAGTTGTGGGAAGGCCCTTTCCTGTTTTAGCATGACAATGCCCCCGTGCACAAAGCGAGGTCCATACTGAAATGGTTTCTCAAGATCGGTGTGGAAGAACTTGACTGGCCTGCGCAGAGCCCTGACCTCAACCCCATCGAACACCTTTGGGATGAATTGGAACGCCGACTGCGAGCCAGACCTAATCGCCCAACATCAGTGCAGTGCCCGTCCTCACTCTTGTGGCTGAAAGGAAAGCAAGTTCCCTCAGCAATGTTGCAACATCTAGTGGAAAAGCCTTCCCAGAAGAGTGGAGGCTGTTATATCAGCAAAAGGGGGACCAACTCCATATTAATACCTTTGATTTTGGAATTAGATGTTCGATGAGCAGGTGTCCACATACTTTGGTCATGTAGTGTATTATACAAATTGCACAAAAACAACAAATTTGGGGACCCATTTTGGCTCGTGAGCACTACTTTCAAATCTTCTATCTGAAATGATACAAAACCTTTGGAGCATCACTTGAATATCCTTGCTCTTTCTCCACTGTCTGAAAATCTGTCCTTACCTGTACTGACCAGATAAAATCCACCCTATTGATGAGCATTGACCATGTCTTTTCAAATCAGTGCAAATGAATGCGAGGAGACAAGGAGATAACATATTTTTAAGCAACTGAGATTGAGCCTTAACTGTGATAATTTGAGTGTTCAGCATGATCGTTCATTGCCAGGGGAGAAAGAAAATTCACCTGCTGTCCTTTAGGTCCCTACGGGTTGGGGCTTATTATACAGATTTAGCTGGGGGTTTCCTCCCTTATCAGTCTCTCTGTAGATGTCCCAGTGTTGAATAATGTTCTCTTAGAAGAGAGAAATCACAGTCAGTCTCTATCTTTCTTGACCTCTCGAAGCTGGATATAGGCAGACTATCACATTCGACCATCTATCCTATTTAAAAAAGGACTGAAGACTGGTAAAGGTCATTTGGTTCCATTTCAACATATTTATTAGTAAAACCAAAGTGCTATAACATAGATAAATTAAATCAAATAGCCTAGTACACACACCAAAACGTTCAAATGTTCAAATCATAAGACTATTGCACAGAAAAACTTGGATGGGTGCATCGCAAATTCAGAACTGCTGGACAGCAACAAAATAAATGAAAGCACTGATCATTGGGAAAGAGATCAGAATGACTGCTTAGGCTTGATTCATAAATTACATAGGTAGCCTTGACTACAATACTAAAACAATCCATATGTTAAAAGTCCTGATTAACATGACATCAATAACGCAGCCACATCCTGAGTCCCCTGTGCCGACACATTCACAAATCAAAAGGTGGTTTAGTATTCAGTTTAAAAGCTCTGATGAAGGCCAAGAGAACAGGGCTTCGGGCATCTTCCCAATTAAGAAGTCTAGTTTTGTTGGCTCCTTGAAGAGAACTAGGGCCTGTCACTCGCAGCCCACCTTTTCCAATGCATTGTTGAAAATTGTGCATTGAATTCTACTAGATGAAAAGCCAAAATGAGTATAACATCCTGGCATTTCAACCATACTCGATTTTAGAAATGTCACATACTATTATTAAACATTCTATTTTCGCATACTGAGAATGCGTTATTGCGTGGTTTCCTGCTATTCAATGATTTTGGTTGTGCATCCCAATATCTAATAGCTGAAATGACATCTTGGCATTTAAAGTATACTCTATTTTTTCAGCATACTCAAACGGTCTACTGTTTAGGACTCATGTATGGATATTTGGACACAGTCTCTGTTTCGCTCGGTCGCTCTTTCAATATCCATCTCTGTCCATCTTTCTTTCTTGCTTTCTCTCTCAGCCTCTCTCTCTCCCTCGGTCTCATAAGAGGGTTACATTTCCATACTGACATTAAAACTATGCCTCTGTTTTGCTATTTATTTATGTTTGTACAATTCAACAGAATAAGCATATTTTCTGTAGCTTCAGCACAGACAAACTTTTCCTAATTGAAAATCTATACAAGCATCCCTTCAGGGGGCAAGAGGGGAGGAAAGCAATTGTCACATTAAGCCCTATAATGAATTGCATCTTAATACACAGTGCTTCTGTTTTTTATGGGTTATTACTTCTGATTGCGTCTCATTTGCAATAACTTTAATTGCTCTGAAATGTACTAATTGCGAACTAATGGTTGCTATTAAAAACAATGCTTCTGTCCATCTTGCAGATGTCTTTAAGATGGATCCAGACTTCTTGGAGAACGAGGAGAAGTACAAAGCAATTAAGAAGGGTGAGTTGATAGTTTGAGGGATCACACTGCCAATTAAATGCCTTAAGGTGAAGCAATAAGGCCATTCTTATTACAGTATACCGTTGAAATGAATGCTGTGTAAAGTGTAATGGATAAGTGGTTGTGGAGCCATGCTGCTACCTAGCTAGTGTTGCAGCTACCATAGAGTAGTCATTTTGTATTACCAAAACCAATTGAATTGCATTATACTGTCACAATGACATTGTTAACATATTGTGTTAACATATTGGGAGACATTTCAGTTCGTTGTTTTGGAAGAAAAATGTGGAAGGAAGTTATTGTTTTAAAGGTACAGTATACCATTTACCTGTCTTTTCCCCTCAGAGATCCTGGATGAGGGCAGCAGTGACTCTGGAGAAGACGTGGATGGAAGTGACGATGATGAAGATGATGGAGAAAAAGAGGGGGAAGAGGGCGGAGATGGTAAATATGCATGTACTAGGGTCCATGTGACTCTTGATAGTGACAGTGACTGATTGATGCCATTGATTACGCTTATTAGGCATATCCCTCATGAGCCAGTTCTTTCCACAGATCACAAGTCACATAGAATCGAAATAAGAAACAAACAACAGTAAACAGACAGACACCTGAACACACCTGAAAAGGTATACATTAGGCTACATGTAACTTTTCACTGATGTTGCAGTAGGTATTCTGTGTCCTAACTGAGGGGGGGAGCACTTGGGGACAGTGTTGGTGGCCTCGGCCTTGGCTGTCGTCATTGGTCCCAGAGGTTATCTGTCCCAGAAATCTCATCCCCAGCGGCTCAGGACTGCAAAGGAAATGCACCACATACCAAGACCATTAGGAAGGAAGGAGTGGTCTGACTGCTCTGCTCCCCTTCTAGACAACCTGTCAGAACACTTCTGCACTACATCCATAAAGTACTCCTACTCTATAGACTTGTGTGACCCCACAGTTTCAATAAAATATGATATGCCACGTAGCAGACACTTATTCAAAGTGACTTCTACTACAGTGAGTGCAGTCTTTTTCAGTTTGTTTATTTGACCTTTATTTTCAAAGGGAGTCTCCATTGAGACCACGGTCTCTTACAAGGGAGCTCTGCATATACACAATTTACAATGTAAAATACAATATAATACACATTTTCAAGAAAAATATTCACATTTCGCTTCAAGGAGGTCCCCAATCAACATTTTGAACTACCCAAGAGCCATGTCTGTCATCTCTGTGGGCTAGTAGCACCATGCCACAGAACCACATTGTTCATTGCTAATCTGCTCAGCATTCTTCCTTCACTAACAATTTAAGAAGAGTTTAAATAACTCTCTGTAAAGAGTAAGTGAGACAGACTGACTGACCTCTGTTTGGAGACGGATATTATGACAAACTCGTGATGGTGCAACAATGAATACAACCCCTCCAACTATTGATTGTTTTCCTTTTATAGAAGCAGAGAAAGTCACCATCTTCGACCAGACGGAAGTCAACCTGGTCGCATTTCGCCGCACCATCTATCTCGCCATCCAGTCAAGGTGGGTACTATACTGTGTGTGTGTGTGTGTGTGTCCGCGCTGCCTGAATGCTGTTTTTCTGTCAAGAAAAGTAAACTAGAGCTGCTAATGCCAACAGAACGGGAACGTGCCCAAATCCAGGGATGTATTCAACAGAAATGGGACAGTAGTAGACTTTTCCTCAGGGCTCAAATAAAACCCTAACCAGATGGCTGAAAATCCCTCCATGTCCACTGCAGATAGAGAAGAGTGTAGAAGGATGCAGTTTATTTAAAGCTGTATTTTTATTAAGAACGCCCCCCCCCCCCCTAGTCTCATTGAAAGTTTGATTTGCACACATTCATTGACATAAAATGTTTTAAATGGGTGAAAAAATGGGGAGGGGGGGCATAATCTAGGTTTTATTGACTCTAGATAGAATATAATTGCTGTTAAGGCTAGTGCAGAGCGCACCGAATGTGGATCTTGCATCTTCGGACGATCGTTCAGCGGATCACCCGCTGTAGATGTATGACTGCCGACATTTTTCATGCAATTCTACATGTAAAATTGGTGCACATGGTTTTTCGCAAATTACGTTCAGAGCTGCTAAGTACTCTGGGCCAGCAAACGCTATTTGTGTGTGAGCCCGTAGGGAGCTGCAGCAGGTGGTGAAGTATTAATTAATGCACAGCAGCTGAGGTGAAGTCTACGATCAGAATGCACCATGCTTTAGTTTCATCATCATTTTGGGAGGTTTATCTCTCTAGTTGCGCTGGGTTCAGGCACGGGCGCCAGGATGTTTTTGTCTCCCGGGGCTAAGGGCAAGCTTGACCAATACGTGGGGGGTGCTAAGAAAATGGTCGATTTTCATGACTTCAGAGTTATACGGAAGTTCTCGTTTTTTTCAATAAAAGCAGATATGGCACACAGCACATTATATTTAAATGTAGTTTTTAATTGAATTTGGCCAAAGAATATTCAACAAAATCGCTATAAGCCTAATAGAAGTGACCACAAGGCAATGACCAAAACGTCTCACGTGCAAAGACGTATTTTCCCAGGGTACACGCGCGGCACGAGAACGCAGCCAGGAATCAGATTGGGAACAGAATGGCTGGTAATTAACTTGTACATATTTCTTTGTTTAAAAATAAATACTAAAATGCTTTAGGGGGCTTAACTGGGGATACGCAGATTTGTGACGGGGCTATATCCCTTCCTAGCCCCGGTGTAGCGGCGTGCATGGCTGGGTTATTAGAGTACATCGTACAGGGATGCAAACTAGTCACCTTTTGTGGAGAAATTCGGCGTGCTTCGTGTAGATCCGATGAGAAACGTTTCGGAAAGGAGGGGGTTTTGGATCACTACTGGCTGTAGTAAGCGAGTGATGCGCGTTTGGAGCAATACTGGCTGTATCCAAGGTTCAGCCAATCGTTCACATAACAACAGAATGCAGCATATTCTGTTAAATGTTGAACGAGAGAAGAGACTACCAATTTACTAGTTACAGCATCAGCGCGCGCTCTGGAAAGACCGGAAAGGCAGCTTGCCAGTTACAGCAGCGCGTCCCCTGAAAGATAACGAAGAGGTAACGTTAGGTGAGAAGCCTGACCACGGAGTTGGGGGTGAGAAGTTTATGAAGCATACTTCATGAGCTGTAACCGAAACAACTGGCATTTGGAAAGTTTGAGGTGAGGGAGAAAGTGTGGTGGAACAAGTATTGTTAGCATTGTTAAGAAGCTTGTTAATTGGATGGAATTCTCCGTTAGCTAGCCAGAGAAATATTGAGCAACATTAGCCAATTTATCTGATCAAATTATTGAGTTTATGAGAATTAGCTGGCTAATAATGTCACAAAGCTAACGTAAACTCGTACATCGCCTTGGTCCGTACAATTGCCCTTATTTTAGCACCCCAAAAACGTAATACTTCCAGATCAATTGTAATGTCAATAACATTGTAAAGCACAATTTCTCCCCTTTCCAACATAATCAATTACATGACTTGAACGCTGCCAGTTTCTGCATAATTCAAGCAGGCAATGAGCCCCGTCGTCTCTTTTTTAAAAATGGTGGGTGGGGAAGCGAAACTAATGCGTGATAGTGAGAAGTTGTAGGAAAATTGCTTTTTTCCCCCACTTGATCTGTCCAACTTATCACCTTATCGCCTCAAAAATTTAAATAAAACACTATAAAGAGTTTATATAATGTGTCATTACATACCTATTTCAAGGTTTGTGTCGAATTTGAATCCGGTTTTTAGGGCGGTGCTAGAGTGATCTTAGAAGTAAAAAGCGTCTTTGAGAATGATGATCGCATGCAATGATGGCGCAAAAAAGGACTAGGTATCCCCCCTTACCCCCGTCACTGTCCATTTCTTGTTTTTAAACGATGAGAGAAGTGCTTCACCTGGTGGAGAGAGATTGTAAGACAGAAATAGTTGCTTTATGCGTGCTGTACATTACGACATGACACGTCACGATGTAACGGAGGGTCCGTTTTTTCAACTTTTCTCCAATACTATAGAGCCATTACCATGACGATCAACGCTTGAATAGAAACCTAGTTCACACCCCCGATTTTGAAGTCAACACAGTCGCTACAGTTCCATTAGTTTTCTTTGTAGTCTCATTTGAATGTTGTGGTTGCACACATTTGTACGGAATGGGGTGAGTTTACGTTAACGTTACATCAGATGAGCTAACATTCATAACCTAACCAATTCGCAATAATATTAACTACTCCTTGCGTTCCTCAAGTTATAACGTGTTAGTTGCTGCCCGGACCCTGGCAATCTGTGAAATGTTAACTATCTAACCACTATCTGTTAACTAATGTTTTCCCTCTACAGAATGTGGTTAATTTCCAGAATGGGAGAATTAGGTGAAAGCGAGGCATTACTTGTTAAACAAGTGGATTCAGGGATCATGAGTACTCTAGCTGGAGCTGGGCCTGGCTTAAGCTGGATGCCACTATAGAGGAGAAAGGAACACCACACACTTTCCCTCTTTTTCACTTTTTAAATACAGTGGATGAAAATGAGTATGCTTGGTGTACTCTGCCTGAAAGAGATCAGCTATGCCAACAAACGGAATCATGCTCTGCTGGCACATTGTAGAACAGATGTCCACAGGCAGAAAGTGTACAATGTAGTACTGTGCAGGGTAGCCCAAAGATATTGCTTTTGTTGTGTTGAATTTGACAGTAACACTTGTGTGTGAGTGAGCGGGGATTATAAAATGTTTTACTCGGTCAATGTTTTTTTTGCACACATGTAGCCATAATGGAGCAAAAATAGAATGCCTGTTTGTTTCATTCTATTTCTTCTTTTAAGATGTGTTTTTCCCAAGTGCAATATTTAGATGTGTGTGTGTGGTCACAAGTGCTCTATTATAAAGGCTGTCATGGCTAACTGCAATTTTAGTGTAATGTTTCTTCTCAAGAGTGTCATTTGCAGTAAAGTCTAGGCAACAAATAACATTAGGTTCACATTAGGTTACATTAACAACTTTTTATTTTACACACAGAGACTGATCATATAGATCATTTTCTTTGTTTAATTAGTTAACCTGCATTTCCCCCTAGCAGGGATTTTTTTTCTTGCATGTTTCAGTGCAAAAAAAAGTGTCACCTTTTTGGGCCCTCACAAGTTTGCGTCCCTGATCGTAACAACATTGGTCCAGGTAGTTCTTCACAGTTGCTTCCATTTGCTGCCTAATGAATGAACCCTGGTCATAGAGTGCAAAGAGAACAGCAACCGTTGTGGGCTTTTCTGCCTAAATTCTTCTTCTCTAAAGCTGAGCTGGTCTTTTTCCAGCTGGTGTAGGGTGTAGGAAGGAGAGCACAGAGAAGATAACCATTCACTTACTGTCAGATGAAGTAGGTAGGTGGAAGAAAGGTACTACAGAGCCATTCACTTGTCTATCAGACAGTCTGCCTCGCGGCCGTTCAGGGACCAGACAGATGTTAATGATGCTGAAAGCTCTTCTCTTTTAAACCCTTTTAGATAAGCGGTTATGCATGTGTACTGTCGATTTTGAATCTTGTTTCTGAAAGAATGTCTTCAGGCCACCAATAGTCATAGCCAGATTATTTGTATGTATCTTATGTATGTACACAGTGTAGGCCTATTTGTATTACATGTTTGCATACTGCATAGCATTAGCATGTTTGCATAGCATTTTGACGTAGACATTTGGCGTATCTGTCAGTCCTTCTATTGAAGGTTAGTTGTTTGACTTAGCCTAGTTGTTTGTGTCACATTTCCCATTATTTTCCATTCTACTCAAGTTGTTTCCATTGACCGGCCTGTCTGTTTTATTGTGATAGTCTGTAATTAAAAGATTAGCAGGACCCCAGAGAGGAGACAGAAAACACCCAGACCGTACTCAATCTGAAAGGCTGTGGTAGAGATGTGGTCCGCCTCCTTAGCCTTTTCACATTTTTTTTTTTTTTTTAAGTCGAGCAGTGCAAAATATATAATTTTTTATCATGGCACTCGAGACACCAGTCATTTGGCCCTGTATAAGTGGAATAATCCATTGAGGAGGCCACGGAATTGCCACTGTCAAAACTGTCAAAACTATGACATAACACATATAGAATCATGTAGGAACCAAAGATATGTAAAACAAATTAGAATAATATTTTAAATTCTTCAAAGTAGCCACCCTTTGCATTGATGACAGCTTTGCACACTCTTGGCATTCTCTCAATCAGCTTCACCTGGAATGCTTTTCCAACCGTCTTGAAGGAGTTCCCACATATGCTGAGAACTTGTTGGCTGCTTTTCCTTCAGGCTGCGGTCCAACTCATCCCTAACCATCTCAATTGGGTTGAGGTCGGGTGATTGTGGAGGCCAGGTCATCTGATGCAGCACTCCATCACTCTCCTTCTTAATCAAATAGCCCTTACACAGCCTGGAAGTGTGTTGGGTCATTGTTCTGTTGAAAAACAAATGATAGTCCCACTAAGCGCAAACCAGATGGGATGGTGTATCGCTGCAGAATGCTGTTGGTTAAATGTGCCTTGAATAAATCACTTGACAGTGTCATCAGCAAAGCACCCCCATACCATCACACGACCTCCATGCTTCACGGTGGGAACCACACATGCAGAGATCATCCGTTCACCTACTCTGCGTCTCACAAAGACATGCCGATTGGAACCAAAAATCTCATATTTGGACTCATCAGACCAAAGGACAGATTTCTACTGGTCTAATGTCCATTGCTTGTTTTGGCCCAAGCAAGTCTCTTGTTATTTGTGTCCTTTAGTAGTGGTTTCTTTGCAGCAATTTGACCATGAAGGCCTGATTCACGCCGTCTCCTCTGAACAGTTGATGTTGAGATGTGTCGGTTATTTGAACTCTGTGAAGCATTTATTTGGGCTGCAATCTGAGGTGCACATAACTAATGAACTTATCCTCTGCAGCAGAGGTAACTCAGGGTCTTCCTTTCCTGTGGCAGTCCTCATGAGAGACAGTTTCCGTCATAGCGCTTGATGGATTTTGCGACTGTACTTGAAGAAACTTTCAAAGTTCTTGAAATGTTTCGCATTGACTGACCTTCATGTCTTAAAGTATTGATTGACTGTCGTTTCTCTTTGCTTATTTGAGCTGTTCTTGCCATAATATGGACTTGGTCTTTTACCAAATTGGGTTATCTTCTGTATACCAACCTTACCTTGTCACAACACAACTGATTGTCTAAAATGCATTAAGAGGGAAAGAATTTCAACAAATGAACTTTTAACAAGGCACACCTGTTAACCTGTCTAGCGGAACACCTCGCCAACAGCCAATGAAATTGCAGGGCGCCAAATACAAATCAACAGAAATCTCATAAATCAAATTTCTCAAACATACAAGGATTAGGCACCATTTTAAAGATAAAATTCTCGTTAATCCAGCCACATTGTTGGATTTCAAAAATGCTTTACAGCAAAAGCTCCACAAACGATTATGTTAGGTCACCACCAAGTCACAGGAAAAACCCAGCCATTTTTCCTGCCAAAGAGAGGAGTCACAAAAAGCACAAATAGAGATAAAATTAATCACTAACCTTTGATGATCTTCATCAGATGACACTCGTAGGACTTCATGTTATACAATACATGTATGTTTTGTTCGATAAAGTGCATATTTCAATCCAAAAATCTCATTTTACATTGGTGTGTTATGTTCAGTAGTTCAAAAACATGCTATGATTTTGCAGAGAGCCACATGAATTCACAGAAATACTCATTATAAATGTTGATGTAAATTCAAGTGTTATGCATGGAACTTTAGATACACTTCTCCTTAAAAATTCTTATGTCTGCAATCCCGTTAACGGGATTGATATGATAACAGCCAGTGAAAGTGCAGGGCGCCAAATTCAAACAACAGAAATCTCATAATTAAAATTCCTCAAACATACATGTATCTTATACCATTTTAAAGGTAATCTTGTTGTTAATCCCACCAAAGTGTCCGATTTCAAATAGGCTTTACAGCGAAAAAACCACAAACAATTATGTTAGGTCACCGCCAAGTCACAGAATAATTCTGCCATTTTTCCAGCCATAGAGAGGAGTCACAAAAAGCACAAATAGAGATAAAATTAATCTTCATCAGATGACACTCATAGGACTTCATGTTACACAATACATATATGTTTTGTTCGATAAAGTGCATATTTATATTTTTAAAAACTCAGTATACATTGGCGTGTTAATTCACTAGTTCCAAAAACATCCGGTGATATTGCAGAGCGCCACATCATTTTACAGAAATACTCATTATAAATGTCGATGAAAATACAATTGTTAGAACATGGAAATATATATACACTTCTCCTTAATGCAACCGCTGTGTCAGATTTTAAAAAACTTTACGGAAAAGCAAACCATGCAATAATCTGAGTACAGCTTTCAGACAACAAAGCAGCCAAAAGATATCCGCCATATTGGGTTGTCAACAGAAGTCAGAAATAGCATTATAAATATTCACTTACCTTTGATGATCTTCATCAGAATGCACTCTCAGGAATCCCAGTTCCACATTAAATGTTTGATTTAGTTCGATAATGTCCATCATTTATGTCCAAAGAGCTACTTTTGTTAGCACGTTTGGTAAACAAATCCAAAGTCATGAAGTGCGTTCCCTAGTTGCAGACGAAATGTCAAAATGTTCCATTACTGTCCGTAGAAACTTGTCAAACTAAGTATAGAATCAATCTTTAGGATGTTTTTAACATAAAACGTCAATAATGTTCCAACCGGAGAACTCCTATGTCTGTAGAAAAGCAATGGAACGAGAGCGAACTCTCTCGTGACCGCGCCTCAGAGCCTGTGGCAATCTGCCAAACACCTGGCTCATTCCTCTCTCATTCACCCCCACTTTACAGTAGAATCCTCAAACAAGTTTCTGAAGACGGTTGACATCTAGTGGAAGCCTTAGGAAGTGCAACATAACCCATATCCCACTGTGTATTCAATAGGGGCTGGGTTGAAAATCGACCAACCTCATATTTCCCACTTCCTGTTTGGATTTCATCTCAGGCTTTTGCCTGCCATATGAGTTCTGTTATACTCACAGACATCATTCAAACCGTTTTAGAAACTTCAGAGTGTTTTCTATCCAATACTAATAATAATATGCATATATTAGCAACTGGGACTGAGGAGCAGGCCGTTTACACTGGGCACCTCTGGGCACCTTTCATCCAAGCTACTCAATACTGCCCCTGCAGCCATAAGAACTTAATGCAACCACTGTGTCAGATTTCAAAAAAACTTTACGGAAAAATCATAATCTGAGAACGGCGCTCAGAGCCCAAACCAGCCAAAAGAAATATCCGCCATGTTGCGCAGTCAACATTAGTCATAATAGCATTCTAAATATTCACTTACCTTTGATCTTCATCAGAATGCACTCCCAGGAATTGCAGTTCCACAATAAATGTTTGTTTTGTTCGATAATGTCCATCATTTATGTCCATTTATGTCAAATAGCTTCTTTTGTTAGGGCGTTTGGGTCCAGTCGGACGAAAAGTTCAAAAAGTTATATTACAGGTCGAAGAAACTTGTCAAACTAAGTATAGAATCAATATTTAGGATGTTTTTATCATAAATGTTCAATAATGTTCCAACCGGAGAATTCCATTGTCTGTGGCAGACCCCTTAGTCAAACAGCTCCCATCCGGCCCCCCTTCACATGAGAAGCCTGAAACAACGTTCTAAAGACGGTTGACATCTAGTGGAAGCCTTAGGAAGTGCAACATATCCCATATCCTACTGTGTATTCGATAGGGACTGAGTTGAAAAACTACAAACCTCAGATTTCACATCATTCAAACAGTTTTAGAAACTTCAGAGTGTTTTCTATCCAATACTAATAATAATATGCATGTATTAGCATCTGGGACTGAGTAGGAGGCAGTTCACTCTGGGCGCGCTATTAATCCAAAAGTGAAAATGCTGCCCCCTATCCCAAAGAAGTTAATTGAAATGCATTCTAGGTGACTACGTCATGAAGCTGGTTGAGAGAATGCGAAGATTGTGCAAAGGGTGGCTACTTTGAAGAATCTAAAATATATTTTGGTTTGTTTAACCCTTTTTTGGTTACTACATGATTCCATATCTGTTATTTCATAGTTTTGATGCCGTCACTATCATTCTAAAATGTAAAAATAAAGAAAAACCCTTGAATGAGTAGGTGTGTCAACTTTTGACTGGTGCTACAGTTGAAGTTTACATACACATTTTAACTCAGTTTTTCACAATTCCTGACATTTAATCCTAGTAAAAATTCTCTGTCTTAGGTCAGTTAGGATCACCACTTTATTTAAGAATGTGAAATGTCAGAATAATAATAGAGAGATTGATTTATTTCAGCTTTTATTTCTTTCATCACATTCCCAGAGGCTCAGAAGTTTACATACACTCAATTAGTATTTGGTAGCATTTCCTTAAAAATGTTTACCTTGGGTCAAATGTTTTGGGTAGCTTCCCACAATAAGTTGGGTGAATTTTAGCCCATTCCTCCTGACAGAGCTGGTGTAACTGAGTCAGGTTTGTAGGCCTCCTTGCTCGCACATGCTTTTTCAGTTCTGCCCACAAATGTTCTATAGGATGGAGGTCAGGGTTTCGTGATGGCCACTCCAATTCCTTGACTTTGTTGTCTTTAAGCCATTTTGCCAAAACTTTGGAAGTATGCTTGGGGTCATTGTTCATTTGGAAGACCCATTTGCGACCAAGCTTTAACTTCCTGACTGATGTCTTGAATATATCCACATAGTTTTCCGTCCTAATGATGCCATCTATTTTGTGAAGTGCATCAGACCCTCCTGCAGCAAAGCACCCCCACAACATGATGCTGCCATCCCCCATGCTTCACGGTTGGGATGGTGTTCTTCGGCTTGCAAGCTTCCCCCTTTTCCCTCCAAACATAACGATGGTCATTATGGCCAAACAGTTCTATTTTTGTTTCATCAGACCAGAGGATATTTCTCCAAAAAGTACGATCTTTTGGAGCAGTGGCTTCTTCCTTGCTGAGCAGCCCTTCAGGTTATGTTGATATAGGACTCGTTTTACTGTGGATATAGATACTTTTGTACCTGTTACCTCCAGGATCTTCACAAGGTCCTTTGCTGTTCCGGAACTGATGTGCACTTTTCACACCAAAGTACGTTCATCTGTAGGAGACAGAACGTCCCATGGTGTTTATACTTGCGTACTATTGTTTGTACAGATGAACGTGGTACCTTCAGGCATTTGGAAATTGCTCCCAAGGATGAACCAGACTTAGGGAGGTCTACAATGTATTTCAAGGTCTTGGCTGATTTTCTTTTGATTTTTCCCTGATGTCAAGCGAGGCACTGAGTTTGAAGGTAGGCCTTGAAATACATCCACAGGTACACCTCCAATTGACTCAAATGATGTCAATTAGCCTATTAGAAGCTGCTAAAGCCATGACATCATTTTCTGGAATTTTCCAAGCTGTTTAAAGGCACAGTCAACTTAGTGTATGTGAACTTCTGACCCACTGCAATTGTGATTCAGTGAATTGTAAGTGAAATAATCTGTCTGTAAACAATTGTTGGAAAAATTACTTGTGTCATGTTATATTATGTGAAAATAATGGTGCAACACTAATAAATAAACGATTTTAGAACATGCGCTTTCTCCTACTTTGGATATGGTCGCTGTCCACGGTTCTGAAATATAATTTTCAGTGTACCTTAGAATTGGCGTCTGTTGCTATGTGCATAATAGCAAAATTTGCAAGCATAATGAGATTGAGAACAATGCAATGGAGGCAGTTGCAGCAGAGGCGTGGTAACAGCCCTTGCCTTAAACCCTATTTGGACGGATTAGTTTTACTGGGGATGATCGGGTAATGTAATTATGTGCACAAGTACAAAACCCCACATGTCATTTAGTCCCGTCCGAATCTGCCATATCTTTCATTTGTACATGGCAGAAGAGTAACAATTCCAGCCACAATAACCAATAGTTTTTTGGCGAACTCAAAGGTCCTCTGATAATACTAGTCCTGTGTGTATCGACATCCCTGTGTTTTGAGAAAAATGTCACCGCACAGCTGTTTTCAGGTCTCCAGAGATATTCGATCGGGTTCAAGTCCGGGCTCTGGCTGGGCCACTCAAGGACATTCATTCTTACAATTCTTATTATTATGAACAGCATTATTATTATTATTATTATTATAAGTCATGTTATCATTAGTAGGCTTAGTATAGCAGCCTTGTATAACCACCATTGAGCTGTAGACTTAGGAGCGCATCCTGTTTAGTATTAATACCGTAACTTAGGCATATTTCAATATAAAGGCTACTGTATCAACCAATCATTCATTAGTTATGCTATCACACAGCATATGAGACATTCATGCTTTGAAATGCAATCAAGCATTTTATTTTTTAAATTAAATAACAAAGGGAGCTTTGATTAATTAGCCTGAACAATAAATATATCTCAATTCACGAATGCATGCAACTGTTTTGAGTCTATAATAAAGTCTTTATATAATTTTTTCGTTAGAACAGACTCTCTGGTACACTTATATTTAGTGTTTACACTGTTCAAAATGGTCAGAGAAAATTATAATATTGTAGTCTAACAGCAACTGTTTGACACACACAATACTCACACAATGCTTGCTCATATACCATCCTTTTTCTTGATCTCTAGTAGTTTCCACAACTAAGTCAAATGTCTTCCACAGATCTGACTTCCCCTTTCCCTCCTGAGCAACGGTTTTCTATTTCACCTTTTCGGTTTTCTATTTCACGTCCTCTTCATCCATTTTGCTGTTAACATTACTTTGTTCAGATATTGTTATAACCAATTTATTGATGTGATTATGATAGGCTATAGGGTTGAGGGAATAGGGGATGTTTTTTGTAAACAAATGAGCGATTTCGGTAACAGAACTTTTCAGTCAGAAACGAGTAAGAAACTAAATGGCTGAAATGATGCTTCAGCACGGACAGTGCAATAAACACTTGCCTTTTCGCTGCAGTAAGGAGGAGAGTTAGACCACATCCGCCAGTCACACAGGCACTTGCTGTCAGTTATTTCTGTAGTCATTTGTGTGTATTTAATCAAACAGTGTGCTTAAAGCATCAGACAAGCTCTGTGCATATGTGGTTGGTTTTATTTTTTTTACAAGGACACATTATTCCATTTCTGTTAGTCACATGTCTGTGGAACTTATGCCTCAGTTGTTGAATCTTGTTATGTTCATACAAATATTTACACATGTTAAGATTGCTGAAAATTAACGTAGTTGACAGTCAGAGGACGTTTCTTTTTTTGCTGAGTTCAGAAGTAGGCCAAGGCTACCTGGCCTGCATGCAAATATAGGCCTAGAAATGTGCCCTTTTGGGGATGTCTGTTAGTATTTCAGATTGTCTTAACTCACCACCACTGATGATCTGTGGAGCTTCTCAAAGTATTTTTTCCTTCACCTCAAACAGCAAGTAAACAAAGTATTGTTTTAGAATCTATTGAGAATGACAATAGTTACTCAATGTATTTGAGAAATATTTCCAGCTCTCTTCCTTTCGATAACCACTTGGCATGAATGTGGAAAATGTATTTCTCAGAGTATTTTATATTATGTTGCAAGATTGCTAGCACTAGTTTTGGGCTGACCCAGTTGATAGTTGATAAAAATATTATCAAGTTGGTTGTAGACTGGCTACGCATGGCCTATGTGATTTATAGGATATTTATTTTTATCAGGATAATTTCTACCTGCAAGCTGCAGTGTTTTTATTTAATCGTTATATTTTACAAGGTAAGTTGACTGACAACACATTCTCATTTACAGCAGTGGCCTGGGGAATAGTTACAAGGGACAGGAGGGGGGATGAATGAGCCAATTGTAAGCTTATTTGTTTGTGTAGTCTATTTTAACATGGTTGGCAATAAGCTACTTTTAGATATGTATAATTTTCATTTAGATAGAATGTAGATTAACCACAGACAATGATTTTGAGAAGACTGTTAAAAATTAAATAAAACTGTTCCACGAAAACGTGCATATGAAAATCAAAAGTGGCCCGCAAATCATAGGAAATGGTAAGATAAATTGCCAATTACCGCAACTTCAGAAGCGTAACTGCAGAATCTGCAAAGGCCAGCAGGAGGAGGAGGATCGTAAAGTTTTTTAAATTTTTATTTTGGTTAGACCATCTCGATCTCTGGCTCACTCTTGAGTCAGTTTGTTTTAATTATTTAACTTCTTGTGGCTGCAGGGGCAGTATTGAGTAGCTTGGATGAAAGGTGCACAGAGGTGCCCAGAGTAAATGTCCTGTTCCTCAGTCATAGTTGCTAATATTTGCATATTATTAGTATTGGATAGAAAACACTCTGAAGTTTCTAAAACTGTTTGAATGATGTCTGTGAGTATAACAGAACACATATGGCAAAAATCCTGAGAAGTTCCACTTCCTGTTTGGATTTTTTCTGAGGGTGGCAGATTTTCAACCAAGCTTTCATTGGAAATTACAGCGAGATATTGATGAGTTTTCCTACGGCTTCCACTAGACGTCAACAGTCAATAGAACTTTGTCTGATGACTCTAATGTGAAGGGGGGCCGAAGGAGACAGGAATTAGTCACCACTGCCACGAGCTGACCATGCGCGTTCACGTGATAGGCAGCTTTGTTCCATCGCTCAACTGAAGTCAATCTAATTCTCCGGTTGGAACGTTATTCAAGATGTATGTTAACAACATTCTAAAGATTGATTCAGTACATCGTTTGACATGTTTCTACTGACTGTTACAGAACTTTTGGACATTTCGTCATGTTATAGTGGACGCGCTTTGTGACTTTGGAATTGTTTACCAAACGCGCTAACCAAAGTAGCTAATTGGACATAAATAACGGACATTATCGAACAAATCAAGCATTTATTGTGGATCTGGGATTGCTAGGACTGCATTCTGATGAAGTTCATCAAAGGTAAGGAAACATTTATCATGTATTTTCTGGTTTCTGTTGACTCCAACATGGCGGCTAATTTAGCTATTGTTCTGAGCGCCGTCTTAGATTATTGCATGGTTTGCTTTTTCCGTAATAAAAAAAAAAAATCTGACACAGCGGTTGCATTAAGGAGAGGTATATCTATAATTCCATGTGTATAACTTGTATTATCATCTACATTTATGATGAGTATTTCTGTTGAAACGATGTGGCTATGAAAAATCACTTGATGTTTTTGGAACTAGTGAATGTAACGCGCCAATGTAAACTCAGATTTATTTATATAAATATGAACTTTATCAAACAAAACATGCATGTATTGTGTAACATGGAGTCCTATGAGTGTCATCTGATGAACATCATCAAAGGTTAGTGATTAATTTTATCTCTTTCTGCTTTTTGTGACTGCTATCCTTCACTGGAAAAATGGCTGTGCTTATTGTGGTTTGTTGGTGACCTAACATAATCGTTTGTACTGCTTTCACTGAAAAGCATATTTGAAATCGGACAGTTTGGTGGGATTAACAACAAGATTACCTTTAAAATGATATAAAACACATGTATGTTTGAGAAATTTTAATTATGAGATTTCTGTTGTTTGAATTTGGTGCCCTGCACTTTCACTGGCTGTTGTCATATTGATCCTGTTAGCGGGATTGCAGCCATAAGAAGTTATTTTTTTTTTTTATTTTTTTTTTTTCTTAGCCATAAGAAGCCATAAGAAGTTAATCAAACAGTGTGCTTAAAGCATCAGACAATGTCAGTACATGTAGTTAATTTTATTCAAACACATAGGGTGTTTCTATATATGGAAAAATACACATTTTACAGTTTTAACCAATCGATTGGTCAAAAAAAGACTACTCTGGGTCGAACAAGTAAAAACAAAAGTCTATAGTTTGAGAAGGTTATCTGCTCCGCTGCTAGAAAAGGCAAAAACACCAACCGGGAGAAGTAAGGGGCTAAACTTTAGAAACACTGATAAGTAACCACAGGAAATAACATTAGGCCTTGCGCGCTCCTCTTTTTCTTCTACAGAAACATGAATATAGCCTGTATGATGCATATCCTTCTGCATAATTTACACACGGATCAGTGTCGGCTTTCAAACGCGTTTCTACAAACCTTACTTCGTAAATGTGATAGTCACATGTATTGAATAAGGATACGTAACATTCACTGCCTGGGATTATCCAATCTCTGTTTTAACACCGCCCTGTCTAGTCATGGTAAAACTCTTTTTTTTTTTTTTTTTTACATTTGAGTCATTTAGCAGACACTTATCCAGTGACTGCATACATTTTCATTCGTTCTGGTCCCCCGTGGGAATCGAATCCACAACCCTGGCTTTGCAAGTGCCATGCTATACCATCTGAGCGACACGGTCAGGACAGTTTTTAGTGTTGTGTGAATTTTGGTCCAGACGTTGTGGATCAACACCGTTGGCTCAGCAGTGTGTCGGTCTGTGTCAGCAGTTTCGGCAGCTATAGAAGAGAAATGTCTGAATTAAATGAAGTCCGTGGTGTCCACCACAGTTTTATACCATGTCTGAATGAAATGAGAACTCCATGGTGTCCACCACAGTTTTATACCATGTCTGAATGAAATGAGAAGTCCATGGTGGCCACCACAGTTTTACACCATGTCTGAATGAAATGAGAAGTCCATGGTGGCCACCACAGTTTTACACCATGTCTGAATGAAATGAGAACTCCATGGTGTCCACCACAGTTTTACACCATGTCTGAATGAAATGAGAAGTCCATGGTGGCCACCACAGTTTTACACCATGTCTGAATGAAATGAGAACTCCATGGTGTCCACCACAGTTTTACACCATGTCTGAATGAAATGAGAACTCCATGGTGTCCACCACAGTTTTACACCATGTCTGAATGAAATGAGAACTCCATGGTGTCCACCACAGTTTTACACCATGTCTGAATGAAATGAGAACTCCATGGTGTCCACCACAGTTTTACACCATGTCTGAATGAAATGAGAACTCCATGGTGGCCACCACAGTTTTACACCATGTCTGAATGAAATGAGAACTCCATGGTGGCCACCACAGTTTTACACCATGTCTGAATGAAATGAGAACTCCATGGTGGCCACCACAGTTTTACACCATGTCTGAATGAAATGAGAACTCCATGGTGGCCACCACAGTTTTACACCATGTCTGAATGAAATGAGAACTCCATGGTGGCCACCACAGTTTTACACCATGTCTGAATGAAATGAGAACTCCATGGTGGCCACCACAGTTTTACACCATGTCTGAATGAAATGAGAACTCCATGGTGGCCACCACAGTTTTACACCATGTCTGAATGAAATGAGAACTCCATGGTGGCCACCACAGTTTTACACCGTGTCTGAATGAAATGAGAACTCCATGGTGGCCACCACAGTTTTACACCGTGTCTGAATGAAATGAGAACTCCATGGTGGCCACCACAGTTTTACACCATGTCTGAATGAAATGAGAACTCCATGGTGGCCACCACAGTTTTACACCGTGTCTGAATGAAATGAGAACTCAATGGTGTTCACCACAGTTTTACAGCATGTCTGAACGAAATGAGAATTCAATGGTGTCCACCACAGTGTTAGACCATGTCTGCATGAAATGAGAACTCCTTGGTGGCCACCACAGTTGAACAGCATGTCTGAATGAAATGAGAACTCCATGGTGTCCACCACAGTTTTACACCATGTCTGCAGGATGCAGTCCTGCCTGCTTCCTAAATAGAGTTGTTGGGTGGAATTTTCCGAAGTGATCACACTCAAATAAGTAATCTGCCCCATGTTAGTTTATGGATATATAAACTCCACTAAATGGGTACTGAACGTACTTCTAAAATATACATGAGGACATATAGATTTATTTTTTTGTGTGATAATTTTGGAACATTTCATCACAGAGCAAGTTGTTACCTTGCCTCGTGCCCAGACACTATGTCCTCGTCCATATGACTTAATAAAGATGTTTGACAGTTGATTATGCAAACTTATGCACTCATAGGATAATTATTATGAAGTGATGACGAATTATGAATAAATGTTTCTCTTCTTTCAACAGTTTGGATTTTGAGGAGTGTGCCCACAAGTTGATCAAGATGGACTTTCCTGACAGCCAAACAGTAGGTTACAATACTTATTCTCCCAGTACCCTTCCACCAGTGTACTTTTCCCTAGCTGCCAGTCTGCCATGTCATGCCCATCTAATCTAAAGAGCTTCCAAAGCCTTTTATCTGAACCCTGACCGTCATCTAAATATTTGTTTCTGGTCTCCTGGGTTGTTGGATTCTTCCAAGTCACTCGGGAAGCATTTGTCATCTTAATTTCCTTGTTTTGCAGCTTTACACAGCCCAAATAACGGCCTCATTTAGGAACTGGGTGTACTCCACAATGATTTAAATGATCAAATTGAAATAAACATTGTAATAAACAACCGCTATATATTTTTCTGTAGAAATTCAGTAGTAGGCAGAGGAGGTTTATAGGCATCCTACACACTAAAGCACCTACACCTTTTATGTATGGAAGCATATCTTCTGAGTTCACCTTTTTAATGCACCTACACCTTTTATGTATGGAAGCATATCTTCTGAGTTCACCTTTTTAATGCACCTACAACTTTTATGTTTCAAAACCGGTGTTGAGATTTTTAACTGCCTATGCTTTACAGTGCCTTCAGAAAGTATTCATACCCCTTGAATTATTCCACATTTTCTTGTGTTACAGCCTGAATTTAAAATTGATTAAATATATTTTTTTCTCACCTGTCAATACACAATACCCCATGACAATGTGAAAACATGTTATTAGACATGTTGGCAAATTTGTTGAAAATGAAATGCATAAATATCAAATTTTCATAAGTATTCACACCCCTTTGCTGTGACACCAAATAGGGCTGGGCGATATGGCCAACATCTCAGATCCCGATATAGCACATTTTCTGTAAATTCAATGAATAAATAGTTTATATAAAATGATTACATGTAAAGGCTTATTTCTTATTACATTTTGAATTATACTCAACAAATAAAAGGTACTTACTCATATTTGATTATTTATCCTTTTATTTAGAACCTTTGTGCAAATGTTCAATTAAGCATGTTGTAAAATATGAATATATAAAATCTAAAAAGGTAAATAGAAAACACTTCAACTATAGTTGCATTCAAAATAAATATAGGCCTAAAATAAGTAAATGTACATATATTATGAAAAAATATTGTGTGTGTGTGTATATATACATACACACACACACAGTTGAAGTCGGAAGTTTACATACACCTTAGCCAAATACATTTAATCTCAGTTTTTCACAATTCCTGACATTTAATCCTAGTAAAAACTCCCTATCTTAGGTCAGTTAGGATCACCACATTTTAAGAATGTGAAATGTCAGAATAATAGTAGAGAGAGTGATTTATTTCAGCTTTTATTTCTTCCATCACATTCCCAGTGGGTCAGACATTTACATACACTCAATTAGTATTTGGTAGGATTGCCTTCAAATTGTTTAACTTGGGTCAAATGTTTCGGGTAGCCTTCCAAAAGCTTCCCACAATAAGTTGGGTGAATTTTGGCCCATTCCTCCTGACAGAGCTGGTGTAACTGAGTCAGGATTGTAGGCCTCCTTGCTCGCAAATGCTTTTTCAGTTCTGCCCACACATTTTCTATAGGCTTGAGGTCAGGGCTTTGTAATGGCCACTCCAATACCTTGACTTTGTTGTCCTTAAGCCATTTTGCCACAACTTTGGAAGTATGCTTGGGGTCATTGTTCATTTGGAAGACCCATTTGCGACCAAGCTTTAACTTCCTGACTTGATGTCTTGATGTTGCTTCAATATATCCATATAATTTTCTACCTCATGAAGCAATCTATTTTGTGAAGTGCACCAGGCCCTCCTGCAGCAAATCACCCCCACAACATGATGCTGCCACCCCCGTGCTTTACGGGTTGGGATGGAGTTCTTCGACTTGCAAGCCACCCCCTTTTTCCTCCAAACATAACGATGGTCATTATGGCCAAACAGTTCTGTTTTTGTTTCATCAGACGAGAGGACATTTCTCCAAAAAGTACAATCTTTGTCCCCATGTGCAGTTGCAAACCGTAGTCTGGCCAAACTTAGCAACCGGCCATGAAGGACGGTCAGGGAGGTGACCAAGAACACAATGACCACTCTGACAAAACTACAGCGTTCCTTGGCTGAGATGGGAGAACTCTCAGAAGGACAACAGTCTCGATAGCACCAATCAGGGCTTTATTGGAGAGTGGCCAGATGGAAGCCACTCCGGAGAAAAAGGCACATGACAGCCTGTCTGTCTGTTGTTTACAAATAGGCATGTGAAAGATTCTGAGCACGTAAGGGGAAAGATTCTGTGGTCTGATGAGACAAAAATCAAACTCTTTGGCCAAAGCACTATGTCTAGAAAAAACCAAGCACAGCTCATCACATGTAACACCATCCCTACCATGAAGCATGGTGGTGCTTCAGAGTGCAAACGACTTTAGACTGGGGGCGAAGATTCACATTCCAACAGGACAATGATCCCAAGCATACAGCCAAAGCAATGCTGGAAATGCTTCAGAACAATAATGTGAAAGTCCTTGAGTGGCCCAGCCAAAGCCCGGACTTGAATCCCATTGAAAATCTGTGGAAAGACTTGAATATTGCTGTTCACTGACGCTCCCCATCTAACTTAACAGAGCTTGAAAAAATCTCCATGGGAGAAAAGCTGATAGACATACCCAGGACGACTCAAATCTGTAATCGCTGCCAAAGGTGTGGATACTTACGTAAATGAGATTTCTGTATTACATTTTCAATAAATGTTAGCACTTTCATTATTGGAATTGTGTGTAGAAAAAATATATATTTAATACATCATGCTGTAATACAGCAAAATGTGCAATTAAGTCAAGGAGTATGAATACTCTCTGAAGGCACTGTATGTTACCTTTAATAGCTGTACGATAGGTCGTGTTTCTTCTAGTAGCCTGCCAACATTACATACGTTTGTGGGTAGACATAATATTATGTGATCTCTCTCATTTACCTGTACTCTGCAATACATTTGGTGTCTTATGCAATTCCATAAGAAATGGATTGAAAATACAGCTATGATGTGTAAGTAAATAGTGTAGCTAAGACAATATACCCAGCCATCTTTGATATATGTCTTTTTCCTGCTGTATTAAGGAATCGCTTAGGCTTAGATCACGTGTACATTGTGTCATATAGCCACGGGGTCAGCAGTTGTATAACACATCAAATTGCTGCTTTTGTGAGCGTGCTACTAAGTAGGTCACTTTTAACATTTAAAAAAATCAGGTTGCCCAACGTCTAGTTTTTTTTGTGGCAGGAGAGCGTCTGACAGAGCTTAATCTGGTAGTGTCTGTATTATATAGCTATATGGCTATTCTTGGGCGTGGCATTTCTTGAGCTCATGCAGATGATTGACATACTAGACTATTTGGTTCACGGTATTTTAATTAACATGTTCTCTGAACCTATAGCTGTGTTTTGTTCATGGCTTCTACATCATGACCTTACAATTGATTCCAAAATACATGCCGAGGTGTTCCAAAACACATCATTGTGAGATGAGCACAGAGTAAGGAACTGTCAGTTTCCTCACAGCTGTCATCCAGAACTTAATTGTAACTGTTTACTGGCCACTTGGTCCAGTTCAGACTGTACAGCCACAGTCATTACCTGGATAATTAAGATAATAGGCTACTATACTGTAACATTTGTAGAGACAATTAGAGACAATTTACTCTTCCCTTTCCTGTCCCACTCCTCCTTCCTTACATATTTATCTTGCTCACTCTTTCTTGCTCACTTTATCTCTTTTTCACGCTCACCTACTATCCTTCCCCCTAGCTCTCTGTTACCATATCAGTCACAGATAATTAGAGATGGAAGAAGATTGAGAAAGGTCTTTGTTAAAGTGAGGAGTGACTGTAATGAGTACTGATGGACTATGATTAAACAACCCTGCAGGTCCTGTCTGTCTGAAATACAAGGTCATTAGAGGGGGGGGGGGGGGTGCAGAGCTTTGGCCGCTCTATATCCTGGATTCAGATTAAGCCTACTCCTGGGAAAGAAGCCCTTTAAATTAGGATTTTCCACTGAGCATGCTTTTTAGTCCAGGACTATGCTTAATCTGGGTCCACTGAATCACTTTTACTCCTCTGTCAATGTTAAGTATACTGTCATGGCTGGGGTGAGTTTATAAGTGACCGACCGGCTCGATTCGGTCTCATTTAGGAACATTTGAAATTGTGTTTTTTACATTGGATAAAAGTAGAGACTCATAGCTAGAAATTGTATATCATACACTACAGTTGAGTAACAATAGAAAAGTAATTCTGCTTTGAAAGTTGATAAACTTGTAACCTCACTTTTGAGAAAATGGCATTTGAATGTTTTGGTACACCTACTGGAGAGCTCTTCTTTGTCTACACCATTCAGCAACGCAAACGTCCCACCGGCCAATAGCCAGGGAAAATACAGCACGCTATATTCAAATAACATGATATAAAAATCAAACTTTCATTAAATCACACATGTAAGATACCAAATTAAAGCTACACTCATTGTGAATCCAGCCAACATGTCAGATTTCAAAAAAGCTTTTCGGCGAAAGCATAAGAGGCTATTATCTGATGATAGCACAAAAGTAAACAAAGAGAGAAGCATATTTCATCACTGCAAGCACGCGACACAAAACGCAGAAATAAAATATAAATCATGCCTTACCTTTGACGAAATTATTTTGTTGGCACTCCAATATGTCCCATAAACACACAAATGGTCCTTTTGTTCGATTAATTCCGTCGATATATATCCAAAAGGTCAATTTATTTGGACCGTTTCATCCAGAAAAACACAGCTTCCAACTTTTGCCAAGTCACTACAAAATATATCAAAAGTTACATGTAAACTTTACCAAAACATTTCAAACTACTTTGGTAATACAACGTTAGGTATTTTTAAAAGTTAATAATCGATCAATTTGAAGACGGGATGATCTGTGTTCAATACAAAAAGAAAACAATCTGACGCAACTTTTTTCGTAACGTGACTCTCTCAAAATATTTACTTCATGTGACCCTCATTTACGATAGCCCTACTTCTTCACTACACAAAGGAATAACCTCAACCGATTTCCAAGTACTGGTGACATCCAGTGAAAGCGGTAGGATCTGCAAGCAAGTCCATTAAAAATCTAATGTCTCTAAAAAAAAACTAATTGAAAAGACAGTGACATCAAAAAAATACAAATTCTGAATGGTTTGTCCTCAGGGTTTTGCCTGCTACATAAGTTTGGTTATTCTCACAGACATGATTCAAACAGTTATAGAAATTTCAGAGTGTTTTCTATCCAAATCTGCTAATAATATGCATATCTTATATTCTGGGGATGAGTAGCAAGCAGTTGAATTTTGGCATGCTATTTTTCCCGAAAGTGAAAATGCTGCCCCCTGCCCTCAAGAAGTTAACCTGTCTAGGACTGGGGCACCCCCCCCCCCCCCCACATTCCACTGAAAAGGCAGAGCCGCGAAATTCAAAAAAAAAATTTTTTTGAAATATTTAACTTTCACACATTAAAGTCATACAGCTAATGAAAGACACAGATCGTGTGAATCCAGCCAACATGTCCGATTTTTAAAATGTTTTACAGGGAAGACACAATATGTAAAGATATAAATCTATTAGCTAAACTCATTAGCATAAGACACCATCTTTTATTTGTCCACCAACACCAGTAGCTATCACCAATTCGGCTAAACTAAGATATTGATAGCCACTAACCAAGAAAAAAACTCATCAGATGACAGTCTGATAACATATTTATGGTATAGGATAGGTTTTGTTAGAAAAATGTGCATATTTCAGGTAGATGTCATAGTTTACAATTGCACCCACCGTCACAAATGGACTAGAATAAATATATAGAGCAACGTGTTTACCCAATTACTAATCATCAAACATTTCGTAAAAATACACAGCATACACTAATCGAAAGACACAGATCCTGTGAATACAGACAATATTTCAGATTTTCTAAGTGTCTTACAGCGAAAACACAATAAATCGTTATATTAGCATACCACATATGCAAACGTTACCAGAGCATTGATTCTAGCCAAAGAGAGCGATAACGTAAACATCGCCAAAATATATTAATTTTTTCACTAACCTTCTCAGAATTCTTCAGATCCTGTAACATCACATTACAACATACATATACAGTTTGTTCGAAAATGTGCATATTTAGCCACCAAAATCATGGTTAGACAATGACAAAAGTTGCCCAGCTGGTCAGACAATGCCGTGCGCCATATTAGACAGTGATCTAGTCGTATACATAAATACTCATAAACGTGACTAAAAAATATAGGGTGGACAGCGATTGATAGACAATTTAATTCTTAATACAATCGCTGATTTACATTTTTTAAATTATCCTTACTTTTCAATAGAGTTTGCGCCAAACGAAGCTACATCTAGCAAGATGGCGTCATAAGCGATTAACATTTCTCGACAGAAACACATCATAATAATCATAATCATAATAAATTGTTCCTACTTTGAGCTGTTCTTCCATCAGAATCTTGGGCAAAGAATCCTTTCTTGGGTCTTATCTTCTTTTGGTCGAAAGCTGTCCTCTTGCCATGTAGAAATGCCCATTGCGTTCGGCATGAAATGGAACCGTGCCCAGAGATTCACAGTGTCTCAGAAATAAATGTCCCAAAATCGCACTAAACGGATATAAATTGCTATAAAACGGTTTAAATTAACTACCTTATGATGTTTTTAACTCCTATAACGAGTAGAAACATGACCGGAGAAATATAACTGGCTACACTAATGCTTGGAAAAAGAACGGGTCGGTGGACACCGTGCGTCCGACGCAGCAGGAAAGGAGTGCCTACCTACACGTGTTTTTGTTTTATAGGGGCTGTGATTGCGCAATCGATACCATTCAAATCGTCATCACGTAAAGGCATCCAGGGGAAGACGTAAGCAGTGTCTGTATACTCATAGCAATAACAGTGGCCTTTTAACTGACTCCAGATCAGGGGCCAAAATGTGTGAAATCTGACTCCATGTCAGGGAAATTGCTGTAGAATGAGTTCTGTTCCACTCAGAGACAAAATTTCAACGGCTATAGAAACTAGAGACTGTTTTCTATCCAATAATAATAATAATATGCATATTGTACGATCAAGAATTTAGTAGGAAGCCGTTTCAAAAATTACACGATTTCCATAAATAGTGACAACAGCACCCCCTAGCTTCAACAGGTTAAGGTTTAGCCCCACATATCTCTTTAAGGATTTGCGTGGGAGGCCGAAGAGTAGGGTTGATCTGAACGTTCTGTCCTAACAACACCAGTCAAACACCCAAGCTAACTGACTAACGTTGGCTAGCTTGCTAGCTCCTTCCAGACACAAATGAGAGAACAGCTCACTCTGACCATTTTACACACCCATGCAAAGCTGGTTAGGCTGTTTCTATGTTATCCAGAGTGTTGGCGACTGTGCTGCTGGAGAATTTTTTTTTGCCAACGTTTACTGACACCGGCCATATTCAACAGGTGTTGAGCATTCGTAAATCTGTCAGTTATTCTGAGCGAATTTACCTGCTACGTCTATCAACAGTTGTCGCAGTGGCATCATAAACATTCGATTGAAATGGTTACTTGCATAGTGGAGTCTTGTTAACTTCTTATGGCTGCAATCCCGGTAACCGGATCGAAAACAAAAAAAAAGTGCAGGGCGCCAAGTTATAAAATAATAATAAAAAGAAATCTCATAATTAAAATTCCTCAGACATTCATTTGTCTTATATCATTATAAAGGTAATCTTGTTGTTAATCCCACCAAAGGGTTCGATTTCAAATAGGCTTTTCAGCGAAAGCACTACAAACGATTATGTTAGGTCACCACAAAACCACAACAAGCACAGCCATTTTTTCCAGCGAAAGATAGCTTTCACAAAAACCAGAAATGGAGATAAAATGAATCACTAACCTTTGATTATTTTCATCAGATGACACTCATAGGACTTCATGTTACACAATACATGCATGTTTTGTTTGATTAAGTTCATATTTATATAATAAAATCTGAGTTTACATTGACGTGTTAGATTCACTAGTTGCAAAAACATCAAGTGACTTTGCATAGCCACATCGTTTCAACAGAAATACTCATCATCAATATAGATGATAATACAAGTTATACAAATGGAATTATAGATATACCTCTCCTTAATGCAACCGCTGTGTCAGATTTCAAAAAAACTTTACGGAAAAATAAACCATGCAATAATCTGAGACGGAGCTCAGAACAATAGCCAAATTAGCCGCCATGTTGGACTCAACAGAAACCAGAAAATACATGATAAATGTTTCCTTACCTTTGATGAATTCATCAGAATGCAGTCCTAGGAATCCCAGGTCCGTTAATGTCCGTTATTTATGTCAAATTAGCTACTTTGGACATGTTTACCAAACGCCAAAACCAAAGCGCATCCACTATAACGTGACGAAATGTCCAAAAGTTCCGTTAGTCAGTAGAAACATGTCAAACGATGTACTGAATCAATCTTTAGAATGTTGTTAACATACATCTTGAATAACGTTCCAACCGGAGAATTTCATCGACTTCAGTTGACCGATGGAACGGAGCTGACTCTCACGTGAACGCGCGTGTTCAATGCGTGATCACCTCCTGCCAGAGCTCACTAATTCCTGTCTCCTTCTGCCCCCCTTCACATTAGATTCTTCAGACAAAGTTCTATTGACATCTAGTGGAAGCCGTAGGAAGTGACAACTCATCAATATCTCTCTGTGATTTCAATGAGAGCTTGGTTGAAAATTGGCACCCCCAGAAAAAATACAAACAGGAAGTGGAACTTCTCAGGTTTTTGCCTGCCATGTGAGTTCTGTTATACTCACAGACATAATTCAAACAGTTTTAGAAACTTCAGAGTGTTTTCTATCCAATATGAATAATAATATGCATATATTAGCAACTGGGAATGGGGAGCAGGCCGTTTAATATGTGCACCTCTGTGCACCTTTCATCCAAGCTACTCAATACTGCCCCTGAAGCCATTCGCCAGTGGCGAATTTGCCAATCTTGGTGTTCTCTGGCAAATGCCAAACGTCCTGCACGGTGTTGGCCTGTAAGCACAACCCCTACCTGTGGACGTCGGGCCCTCATACCACCCTCATGGAGTCTGTTTCTGACCGTTTGAGCAGACACATGCACATTTGTGGCCTGCTGGAGGTCATTTTGCAGGGCTCTGGCGGTGCACCTCCTTGCACAAAGGCGGAGGTACCGGTCCTGCTGCTGGGTTGTTGCCCTCGGCCTGTCTCCTGGTAGCGCCTCCATGCTCTGGACACTACGCTGACAGACACAGCAAACCTTTTTGCCACAGCTCGCATTGATGTGCCATCCTGGATGAACTGCACTACCTGAGCCACTTGTGTGGGTTGTAGACTCCGTCTCATGCTACCACTAGAGTGAGAGCACCGCCAGCATTCAAAAGTGACCAAAACATCAGCCAGGAAGCATAGGAACTGAGAAGTGGTCTGTGGTCACCACCTGCAGAACCACTCCTTTATTGGGGGTGTCTTGCTAATTGCCTATAATTTCCACCTTTTGTCTATTCCATTTGCACAACAGCATGTGAAATTTATTGTCGATCAGTGTTGCTTCCTAAGTGGACAGTTTGATTTCACAGAAATGTGATTGACTTGGAGTTACATTGTGTTGTTTAAGTGTTCCCTTTATTTTTTTGAGCAGTGTATTTTTAAAGCCGCATTAGAAAGGATTACCTAGACATACTGACAAGCTCAAATAGACAGAAGCATGCTACATGGCAGACCAATCCAAACTCATCTCTCGGCATGTCCAGCCAATCCATTATCTCAGCCAATCATGGCTAGCGGGACGGATGCTGTCTTTTTCCATGGCTAAACCAACTAGGCTGGTAATTTAACAATTGTATTCATATTTACAGATGGCATACAAGTTTAAGGCACATGTTCCGGAAGGCATTTATGCCTAAACGTTTATTTTTATTTTTTATTTTACGTTCAAATGCCTTTCCTGTGAAGCATCCTCCCATAACTAGATATTAGCCTACATTACTGCACAGGCCATTGGCCGTTTAACTACACTTTAATCTACACAGCATCTATCTATAGTGTATTCAGAAACCCACACCTCTTGACCTTTTCCACATTTTGTTGTGTTACAGCCTGAATTTCAAATGGATTAAATTTCAATTCAATTTAAAGCTGACATGTCTTGAGTCAAGTTTTATCCTGTTTGCAATAAAGTAATACTGCAAAAAAATGTGACAAAGAAATAGGATAAAAAATAAAAGGATAAAAAATAGGATAGAAAATTTGTAACGGCGGTCCTCCTCCTCTTCTACCGAAAAGGAGGAGTAGTGATCGAACCAAGGCGCAGTGGAGTTTGAACACATATTTATTAAACAAAACACGAACTTAACTAAACTAACAAAACAACAAACGGTGTAGACAGACCTAGACGACGAACTTACATGAAACAAGAAAAACGCACGAATAGGGAACAGACTACATAAACCGAACAAACCGTAACAGTCCCGTATGGTGCAAACAATTACACAGACACGGAAGACAATCACCCACAACGAACACTGTGACAACGCCTACCTAAATATGACTCTTAATTAGAGGAACGCCAAACACCTGCCTCTAAGAGCCATACCAGGCAACCCAAAACCAACACAGAAACAGAAAACATACCAGATCCTGTCTGGTTGGCGGCTCTGGCAGATCCTGTCTGGTTGGCGGCTCTGGCAGATCCTGTCTGGTTAGCGGCTCTGGCAGATCCTGTCTGGCGGGCGGCTCTGGCAGATCCTGTCTGGCGGGCGGCTCTAGCGGCTCCTGTCTGGCGGGCGGCTCTAGCGGCTCCTGTCTGGCGGACGGCTTTGCAGGCTCATGGCAGACGGGCGGCTTTGCAGGCTCATGGCAGACGGGCGGCTTTGCAGGCTCAATGCAGACGGATGGCTCAGACGGCGCTGGGGAGACGGATGGCTCAGATGGCGCTGGGGAGACGGATGGCTCAGATGGCGCTGGGGAGACGGATGGCTCAGATGGCGCTGGGGAGACGGATGGCTCTGGCCGGATAAGGCGCACTGTAGACCTGGTGCGTGGTGCCGGAACTGGAGGCACCAGGCTAAGGATACGCACCTTCCTACTAGTGCGGGGAGCAGGGACAGGGCACACTGTACTCTCAAAGCCCACTCTATACCTGGTGCGAGGTACCGGCACTGGTGACACCGGGCTGAGGACAAGCACATCAGGATTAGTAGGGGGAGAAGATACAGTGTGTACAGGGCTCTGGAGACGCACAGGAGGCTTAGTGCGTGGTGCCGGAACTGGAGGCACCGGGCTAGATACACGCACTACAGGGAGAGTGCGTGGAGGAGGAACAGGGCTCAGGAGACGCACTGGTAGCCTAGTGCGTAGTGTAGGCACTGTAGGTACTAGGCTGGGGCGGGGAGGTGGCGCCGGAAATACCGGACCGTGGAGGCGTACTGGCACTCTTGAGCATTGAGCCTGCCCAACCTTACCTGGTTGAATGCTCCCGGTCACCCGACCAGTGCGGGGAGGTGGAATAACCCGCACCGGCCTATGTAGGCGAACCGGGGAAACCATGCGTAAGGCAGGTGCCATGTATGCCGGCCCGAGGAGACGCACTGGAGACCAGACGCGTTGAGCCGGCCTCATGACACCTGGCTCAATACCCAATCTAGCCCTACCAGTGCGGGGAGGTGGAATAACCCGCACTGGGCTATGCACTCGTACAGGAGACACCGTGCGCTCTACTGCGTAACACGGCGCCTGCCCGTACTCCCGCTCTCCACGGTAAGCCTGGGAAGTGGGCGCAGGTCTCCTACCTGCCCTTGGCCCACTACCTCTTAGCCCCCCCCCCAAGAAATTTTGGGGTGTTACTCACGGGCTTTTTGGGCTTCCGTGCCAGACGCGTTCCCTCATAACTCCGGTTCCTCTCTCCGGTAGCCTCTGCTCTCCTCAGTGCCTCCAGCTGTTCCCATGGGAGGCGATCCCTACCAGCCAGGATCTCCTCCCATGTGTAGCAACCTTTTCCGTCCAATATATCGTCCCAAGTCCATTCCTCCTTCTTTTCCTGTCCCTTACTCCGTTTACTCCGCTGCTTGGCTCTGGTATGGTGGGTGATTCTGTAACGGCGGTCCTCCTCCTCCTCTTCTACCGAAAAGGAGGAGTAGTGATCGAACCAAGGCGCAGTGGAGTTTGAACACATATTTATTAAACAAAACACGAACTTAACTAAACTAACAAAACAACAAATGGTGTAGACAGACCTAGACTACGAACTTACATGAAACAAGAAAAACGCACGAATAGGGAACAGACTACATAAACCGAACAAACCGTAACAGTCCCGTATGGTGCAAACAATTACACAGACATGGAAGACAATCACCCACAACGAACACTGTGACAACGCCTACCTAAATATGACTCTTAATTAGAGGAACGCCAAACACCTGCCTCTAATTAAGAGCCATACCAGGCAACCCAAAACCAACACAGAAACAGAAAACATAGAATGCCCACCCAACCTCACGTCCTGACCAACTAACACACATAACAACTAACATAAATAGGTCAGGAACGTGACAAAATTAAAGGAATAGAGCTAAGCAAAGGGCAAAAACTTGGTTGTGTGCTTTCCAACAGTCACCGGGAGACAAATTCACCTTTCAGCAGGACAATTACCTAAAACAAAAGGCTGAATATACACTAGAGTTGCTTACCAAGACGCCAACTACACAGAACTTTGTTTTAAAGAATGGGCAAATAATATACAGTCACGGTGTGCAAAGCTCTTAGCCTTACCCAGAAAGCTGTAATCGCTGCCAAAGGTGATTCTAACATGAATTGACTCAAGGTGTTAAATACTTATCTAATCAAGATGTACTGTATTAGTGTTTTATATTCAATCATTTTGTGTAGATTGTTAACTAAAAATGACAAATCAATTTTCATCCCACTTTGTAACACAACAACATTTGGATAAGTCAATGTTTGTGAATACTTTCTGAAGGCACTGTATCTATTTTACCCAATGGATTTCTGTTAAGATAATTAGTTTTCTCTGAGGCAAGAAACATTAATAGGAGTTTAGATTTGTCTGATTTCGTATAATATATCAATAGTGTGGATAATGTGAACATATTAGGATTATGACACATTCACACAGTTTTATTCATTTATATAAGGTGTGATATCCCAAATTTGACGCCCTAGGCTACATCTTGGGGCTGGATTGGCCTATATGACGCAGTCACACAGCCTATTATTCATAAATTTCCATGAGGTGTGATTGTGTGAACTGTAAAATAGACTTAATAAAGAAGATGGGCTGTGTGGACGGCTAGCAGCACTACCACCACTGTCTACTAGTCTGGCAATGTGATTATTGTCCTTGTCAGCAGTGGAAGAGAGAGAACACATCACTGTAAGGGGAGTGAGAGTGAAGAATGAATCAGTCGGTTCCACTCTCGTTATTCACAGCACATCTGCTTGCCTCTCCATGACTCACCATGCTAGTTTGGTTTGCTAGAAAAATTAAGATTGGTAAAGCAGGGCAGATAAATCTCAGCCAATATTTCAGTGATCTTTAATATTAGATTTTATTTTTTTAAAGTTACATTTTACTGGTTCATACCCGTATGGAATGCTTAGCTACTACCCATAGTAGTAGCTAAGCACACCAATGTTGTTAGTTTACAGTCTTTCAGCTGCAGAGCCTCTGAGATTGTCTAGGGATGGTGTTATAAATTATATGCTGTTGTATTTAAGAGTGTAGGAGTTGTTTCATCTTTAGAATCCAGGACATATGAAGTAAATGAAGTACTTTCATTTACCGAACCCTATGTGGATTGAAATATTTATTTCCTATTTTTCAAAGTCATTTTTTGACTCAATATGGGTTAATTCTTTGACAAACCTTTTACTGGAAGTTGTCTCTCCTTGGAATTATTTGTTAAGTATTCAGCCTCCTGTAATGCAGCCGCATGGATTGAGACCCTTCTGGCAGAGGGAAGCCCATAGAAATCTAATTATAAGAACAGGAATGTCTGTCCCATGGTGGCGGGAGATGCATTAGCACAGCAGCGGTCCTTTGGGGAAGGGGGAAGATGGATGGAAGGAGCACAGGAAAGGAGAGGGGAGATATAAGGGCTTCGTCTGCCCGTGAAGCTATCTATCCAGTGCTAAGAGCATTCAGAGGACAGCCTGTTTGTTTGCCTGCTTTCAGGTTTTCACACTAAGTAATGTGACTGTCTATGACACCATATGTGTTGAAGTGGCCCTGGGTGTTCAAGCTAGTCAAGGCAAAGCAAGACTCATATTCGAGACGGCTCTGAAATTATTCTTGTTGAATGCTTTTTATTATTCCATATGGAATTCCAGCTGCTGATGGGTAGCGAGCTAGTAGTTCTGTCAGTGTCAATCACATTCCCTGTGCTCCTCAACCTAGGCTAGGTCTCCTCAGCCTGCAGCTTCTTGTCCCTGAGCCAAAGGTTAGTGTTGGGCTCCTCTCTCACACACACACCAGATGGGAAAGGACAGTACATGCTGTAAGGGAAGAGAATGTCACCCAGCCTGCCTGTATAGCCCCAGCCTGCCTGTATAGCCCCAGCCTGCATGCCCCTCCTGAGACTATAGGCCCTGACGACCACAGAGAGATGGCATGACATTATGTCCTGCGAAGGCTGCTACACTGCACCCACACAGCCACCAATACCCCAGGTGCTGCCGGAGGAATGGTGTCGGGTGTGGGCCTAATGCTGCTGGGAAACATGTAAACCCCACGCTTCCTTTACGCCCCAGCCCAAAGTAATACCATTGTCATACCAGGGTACTATACCCATTCAGCTCGCAGGTATTGATGTCTTTCCCTGTCCATAGACTGCTTTCATGGTAAGGAAAAAGCATGTAATCATAGAACTACACTACATGACCAAAAGTATGTGGACACCGGATCGTCAAACATCTCATTCCAAAATCAAGGGAATTAATATGGAGTTGGTCCCCCTTTGCTGCTATAGCAGCCTCCACTTGTCTGGGAAGGTTTTCCACTAGATGTTGCTGCGGGGACTTGCTGCCATTCAGTCATGAGCATTAGTGAGATAGGGACTGATGTTGTGCAATTAACTCTGGCTCGCAGTCGGCATTCCAATTCATCCCAAAAGTGTTTGATGGGGTTGAGGTCAGGGCTCTGTGCAGGCCAGTCAAGTTCTTCCACACCAATCTCGACAAACCATTTCTGTATGGACCCCGCTTTGGGCACGGGGGCATTGTCATGCTGAAACAGGAAAGGGCCTTCCCCAAACTGTTCCCAGAAAGTTGGAAGCACAATATTGTCTAGAATGTCATTGTATGCTTTAGCGTTAAGATTTCCCTTCACTGGAAATAAGGGGCCTAGCCCGAACCATGAAAAACAGCCCCAGACCATTATTCTTCCTCCACCAAACTTTACAGTTGGCACTATGCATTTGGGCAGGTAGCGTTCTCCTGGCATCCGCCAAACCCAGATTCTTACGTCCAGTTGGGAAAGTGAGATTCATCACTCCAGAGAATGCGTTTTCACTGCTCCAGAGTCCAATGGTGGCAAGCTTTACACCACTCCAGCCGGCGCTTGGCATTGCGCGTGGTGATCTTAGGCTTGTGTTCGGCTGCTCGGCCATGGAAACCCATTTCATGAAGCTCCCGACAAACGGTTCTTGTGCTTACGTTGCTTCCAGAGGCAGTTTGGAACTCGGGAGGTAGTGTTGCAACCGAGGACAGACGATTTTTACGTGCTTCAGCCCTTGGCGGCCCCGTACTTTAAGCTGGTGTGGCCTACCACTTTGTGGCTAAGCCATTGTTGCTCCTAGACGTTTCCACTTCACAATAACAGCACCTACAGTTGACCGGGGGAAACTTTAGCAGGGCAGTCATTATACAAACGGATTTGTTGGAAAGGTGGCATCCTATGACGGTGCATCTTTGAAAGTCACTGAGCTCTTCAGTAAGGCCATTCTTAAGGCCAATGTTTGACTATGGAGATTGCATGTCTGTGCTCGATTGTTATACATCTGTCAGCAACAGGTGTGGCTGAAATAGCGTAATCCACTAATTTGAAGGGGTGTCCACATAGTTTTGAATATATATAGTGTATTTCTATATGGTTCTATGTCTATGCATGTAATCCTCACATTTCCTATGGAGCCTAGAGTAGCATAATAATACCAGAGTAATACTCACCCAGATGCACAGACTCAGGGAGTGTCAGCGACGTGGGTTTCTGCACCCACAGCCAGGTGGACAGGGGTACACACAGAGATCCTATAATTCACATATATTCTATAGGCTATGTAATTCTATGAGAACACAGGCATTTAGAGATTTCCATGGACTGACAGCCAAGTGGATAGGATAAGAACTGAGACCTGGAGATTTCCTTCCCTGTCTGCTAGGATCCTGAAGAACAGGCTCTCCTCTAGAGCTCCTGGTCTGCTCAATATTCCAGCTGTGATGGATAGACACATTAGGAAAGCTAATGACTGAATCAGTAACAGTCGCCCGATTCTTCACAACCACTGCACAGCAGACCACAACCCTGTTCTTTTCTCAGAACTCACTGGACACACACAGGAACACTGCCTATGTTTATACACGAGATCAAATGAAAAGGGCTCTATTAAAACAGGAAGGGAAATTATTATCTTCTGAGCGGCCTGTCTCTCTGTCTCAAATCTATCCCCTTGGTCTTTACCTGAACCTTAATTTACAGTTGAAGTCGGAAGTTTACATACACTTACGTTGGAGTCATTAAAACTCGTTTTTCAACCACTCCACACATTACTTGTTAACAAACTATGGTTTTGGCAAGTCGGTTAGGGCATCTACTTCGTGCATGACACAAGTAATTTTTCCACCAATTGTTTACAGACAGATTATTTCACTTATAATTCACTGTATCACAATTCCAGTGGGTCAGAAGTTTACATACACTAAGTTGTCTGTGCCTTTCAACAGCTTGGAAAATTATGTCATGGCTTTAGAAGCTTCTGAGTCAATTGGAGGTGTACCTGTGGATGCATTTCAAGGCCTAGCTTCAAACTCAGTGCCTCTTTACTTGACATCATGGGAAAATCAAAAGAAACCAGCAAAGACCTCAGTAAAGAATTGTAGAACCTCCACAAGTCTGGTTCATCCTTGGGAGCAATTTCCAAACGCCTGAAGGTACCACGTTCATCTGTACAAAAAATAGTACGCAAGTATAAACACCATGGAACCACGCAGCCGTCATACTGCTCAGGAAGGAGACGCGTTCTGTCATCTAGAGATGAACGTACTTTGGTGCGAAAAGTGCAAATCAATCCCAAAACAACAACAAAGGACCTTGTGAAGATGCTGGAGGGAATGGGTACAAACGTAAATATATCCACAGTAAAAACGAGTCCTATATTGGCATAACCTGAAAGGCTGCTCAGCAAGGAAGAAGCCAGACTACGGTTTGCAACTACACATGGCGACAAAGATCGTACTTTTTGGAGAAATGTGCCCTGGCCTGATGAATCAAAAATAGTACTGTTAGCCATAATGACCACCGATATGTTTGGAGGATAAAGGGGGAGGCTTGCAAGCCGAAGAACACCATCCCAACCGTGAAGCACGAGGGTGGCAGCATCATGTTGTGGGGTGCTTTGCTGCAGGAGGGACTGGTGCACTTCACAAAATAGATGACATCATGAGGACGGAAAATGATGTGGATATATTGAAGCAACATCTCAAGACATCAGTCAGGAAGTTAAAGCTTGGTCGCAAATGGGTCTTCCAAATGGACAATGACCCCAAGCATACTTCCAAAGTTGTGGCAAAATGGCTTAAGGACAACAAAGTCAAGGTATTGGAGAGGCCATCACAAAGCCCTGACCTCCATCCTATAGAACATTTGTGGGCAGAACTGTTAAGGCGTGTGCGAGCAAGGAGGCCTACAGACCTGACTCAGTTACACCAGCTGTCAGGAGGAATGGGCCATAATTCACCCAACTTATTGTGGGAAGCTTGTGGAAACGTTTGACCCAAGTTAAACAATTTAAAGGCAATGCTACCAAATACTAATTGAGTGTATGCAAACTTCTGACCCACTGGGAATGTGATGATAGAAATAAAAGCTGAAATATATCATTCTCTCTACCATTATTCTGACATTTCACATTCTTAAAATAAAGTGGTGATCCTAACTGACCTAAGACAGGGAATGTTTACTAGGATTAAATGTAAGGAATTGTGAAAAACTGAGTTAAAATGTATTTGGCTAAGGTGTATGTAATCTTCCAACTTCAACTGTACCTGAACCACTAGTTTTAACCTGTTTGGGCTGCAGCCCGACACCGGTACACTTATGACAACATCCAGCTCAAATGCAGGGCGCGAAATTCAAAATATATATATTTTTTAATATTTAACTTTCACACATTAACAAGTCCAAGACACCAGATGAAAGGTGCACATCTTGTGAATCAAGCCAACATGTCCGATTTTTTTAAATGTTTTACAGGGAAGACACAATATGTAAATCTATTAGCTAACCACCTTAGCAAAAGACACCACTATTCTTACTCCATCAGTTTTTGACTCCATCAGTAGCTATCACAAATTCGGCCAAATAAAGATAAAAATAGCCACTAACCAAGAAAAAACCTCATCAGATGACAGTCTGATAACATATTTATTGTATAGCATATGTTTTTTTCGAAAAATGTGCATATTTCAGGTATAAATCATAGTTTACATTGCAGCTACATTTAGAAATTGCACCGAAAGCAGCCATAATATTTACAGACACCAACGTCAAATACCTAATTACTCATCATAAAACATTTCTGAAAAATACATAGTGTACAGTAAATGAAAGACAGGCATCTTGTGATGCCAGACAATATTTTCGATTTATTAAGTGTTTTACAGCGAAAACAAAATGTTGCGTTATATTAGCTTAGCTTAGCACAATAGAAACACTTGGGCGCCGGCGACTACGACAGATATATGAAATAACATCAGAAATTGGGTCTTACTTTTGCTGATCTTTCATCAGAATGTTGAACAAGGTGTCCTTTGTCCAGATGACTCGTTGTTTGGATTCAGAATGGCAACTTTCTCTCTCCATTTAGCAAGCGTGCTAGCCGGGTTGCACGGATCTCTCCATGTAAACAAACGGAAGAGAACGGAACACGGCGAAACTCCCGAAAGAATTTCAATAATCTGATGAAACTATATTGAAAAAACATACGTTACGATGATATGGTGACATGTATCAAATAAAATCAAAGCCGGAAATAATATTCGCCTATAACGTCAGCAAAACAAAAGGCAACCCCACTGTCCAAATTGCGTTCTTCAGATTACCGGAAGTTGGGTACACGTCATTCCAAGAGGGTTTATTCCACCCCAGATCGAGATAATCACCTCCTTTATTCTCTCACAGCCTTCTTGACACCCAGAGGAAGGTGTATGAAGTGTACGTAGACTCTTACGTTCATTGCCCATGTATAGGCATGAAGAGGAAGAGAGCCTCGATTTCAGACTTTGAACTTCCGGGTCAGGAAAAGTGCTGCAGAATGAGTTCTGTCTCACTCAGAGAAATAATTCAAACTGTTTTAGAAACTAGAGTGTTTTCTATACAATAGTAATAATAATATGCGTATTGTACGAGCAAGAATTGAGTATGACGCCGTTTGAAATGGACACATTTTATCAGGCTACTCAATACTGCCCCTTGCAGCCATAACAGGTTTTAAAGTGTTGGTAGTAGAGGTCGACAGATTAATCGGAATGCACAAAGGCAGAGGTAGCGGTCCTGCTGCTGGGTTGTTGCCCTCCTACGGCCTCCTCCACGTCTCCTGGTGTACTGGCCTGTCTCCTGGTAGCGCCTCCATGCTCTGGACACTACGCTGACAGACACAGCAAACCTTCTTGCCACAGCTCGCATTGATGTGCCATCCTGGATGAGCTGCATTACCTGAGCCACTTGTGTTGGATGTAGACTCCGTCTCATGCTACCACTAGAGTGAAAGCACCGCCAGCATTCAAAAGTGACCAAAACATCAGCCAGGAAGCATAGGAACTGAGAAGTGGTCTGTGGTCAACACCTGCAGAACCACTCCTTTATTGGGGGTGTCTTGCTAATTGCCCATAATTTCCACCTGTTGTCTATTCCATTTGCACAACAGCATGTGAAATTTATTGTCAATCAGTGTTGCTTCCTAAGTGGACAGTTTGATTTTACAGAAGTGTGATTGACTTGGAGTTACATTGTGTTGTTTAAGTGTTCCCTTTATTTTTTTGAGCAGTGTATATCCAAAATGTCCATTTATTTGGCGAGTTTGGTCCAGAAAAAAAACAGCTTCCAATTTGCGCAACGTCACTACAAAATATCTAAAAAATGACCTCTAAACTTTGCCAAAACATTTCAAACTACTTTTGTAATACAACTTTAGGTATTTTTAAACGTTAACAATCGATCAAATTGAAGACGGGTCTATCTGTTTTCAATACAGGAGGACAACTAACTAACGCTACTTTTCTAGTCTTGCGCAACTCTCAAACAGTACACATAACGTTACACTGATTCCAGATGGGCGTACTTCTTCATTGCACAAAGGAATAACCTCAACCAATTTCCAAAGACTGGTGACATCCAGTGGAAGCGGTAGGAACTGCAAACAGGTTGATTAGAAATCTAGTATCCCAATGAAAAATTTTTGAACAGACAGTGACCTCCCCAAAAAATTCTGAATGGTTAGTCCTCGGGGTTTTGCCTGCTACATAAGTTCTGTTATACTCACAGACATGATTCAAACAGTTTTAGGGACTTCAGTGTTTTCTATCCAAATCTACTAATAATATGCATATCTTATATTCTGGGGATGAGTAGAAGGAAGTTGAAATTGGGCACGCTATTTATCCAAAAGTGAAAATGCTGCCCCCTATCCTAGAGAAGTTAATGCAACCGCTGTGTCAGATTTAAAAAATAATAATAATAATTGGAAAAAGCTTCATCTGAGTACCGCGCTCAGAGCCCAATCCAACCAAAGAAATTTCCGCCAAGTTGGAGTCAACAGAAGTTAGAAATAACATGATAAATATTCACTTACCTTTGATGATCTTCAACAGAATGAACTCCCAGAAATCCCAGTTCGACAATAAATGACTGATTTGTTCCATAAAGTCCATCATTTATGTCCAAATAGCCACTAGTTATTATTGTGTTCAGCCCAGTAATCCATCTTCATGAGCACTAGGTCCAGACAAAAACTCAAAGTTCCGTTACAGGTCGTAGAAACATATCAAACAATGTATGGACTTAATCTTTAGGATGTTTTTAACATAAATCATCAATAATGTTCCAACCGGAGAATTCCATCGTCTGTAGCAAAGCATTGGAACGAGAGCTAACTCTGTCGGGAGCGCGCATTTTATCCAATACTACTAATAATATGCATATATTCGCATCTGGGACAGAGTAGCAGGCAGTTTACTCTGGGCACGCATTTCATGCAAAAGTGAAAATGCTGCCCCCTATCCAAACAGGTTAACTACACATGGTTGATGATATTACTAGTTTATCTAGCGTGTCCTGCTTTGCATATAATCGATGCGCCTACTTCGGCAAACGGTGATGATTTAACAAGCTCATTTGCGAAAAAAGCACTGTCGTTGCACCAATGTACCTAACCATAAACATCAATGCCTTTCTTTAAAATCAATACACAAGTATATATTTTTAAACCTGCATATTTAGTTAATATTGCCTGCTAACATGTATTTCTTATAATTAGGGAAATTGTGTCACTTCTCTTGCGTTCGGTGCAAGCAGTCAGGGTATATGCAGAAGTTTGGGCGCCTGGCTCATTGCGAACTGTGTGAAGTCCATTTATTCCTAACAAAGCCCGTAATTAATTGTACATAATTATGACAACATTGAAGGTTGTACAATGTAGCAGCAATATTTAGACTTAGGGATGCCATCCGTTAGATAAAATACGGAACGTTTCTGTATTTCACTGAAAGAATAAATGTTTTGTTTTCGAAATGATAGTTTCCGGATTCGACCATTTTAATGACCAAAGGCTCGTATTTCTGTGTCTTATTATGTTATAATTAAGTCTATGATTTGATAGAGCAGTCTGACTGAGCGATGGTAGGCAGCAGCAAGCTCGTAAGCATTCATTCAAACAGCACTTTCGTGCATTTGCCAGCAGCTATTGCGCTGTTTATGACTTCAAGCCGATCAACTCCCGAGATTAGGCTGGTGTAACTGATTTGAAATGGCTAGCTAATTAGCGGGGTGCGCGCTAATAGCGTTTCAAACGTCACTCGTTCTGAGACTTGGAGTAGTTGTTCCCCTTGCTCTGCTTGGGTAACGCTGCTTCGAGGGTGACTGTTGTCGATGTGTTCCTGTTCGAGCCCAGGTAGGAGCGAGGAGAGGGACGGAAGCTATACTGTTACACTGGCAATACTGAAGTGCCTATAAGAACATCCAATAGTCAAAGGTATATGAAATACAAATCGTATAGAGAGAAATAGTCCTATAATTCCTATAATAACTACAACCTAAAACTTCTTACCTGGGAAATTTCAAGACTCAATTTAAAAGGAACCACCAGCTTTCGTATGTTCTCATGTTCTGAGCAAGGAACTTAAATGTTAGCGTTTTTACATGGCACATATTGCACTTTTACTTTCTTCTCCAACACTTTGTTTTTGCATTATTTAAACCAAATTGAACATGTTTCCTTATTTATTTAAGGCTAAATTGATTTTATTGATGTATTATATTAAGTTAAAATAAAAGTGTTCATTCAGTATTGTTGGAATTGTCATTATTACAAATAAATATAAAAAAATCGGCCGATTAATATTGGCTTTTTTTGGTCCTCCAATAATCTGTATCGGTATCGGCGTTGAAAAATCATAATCGGTCGACCTCTAGTTAGTAGAGTTGTATTGCTGCTGTGTTCCATGATGTCTACCAGCTGACATTAGTGCACTATATAGGGAATAGTGTGCCATTTCAGACACAGCCAGAGTGTTGATGTTGTGATTGGATATTTCAGTAGTTCCAGTTGGTCATTTCTATGCATTGACTTTGCTGGCCCTGTATGGGCCCTGGCTGATACACTATATATATTCAAAAGTATGTGAACGCCCCTTGAAATTTAGTGGATTCGGCTATTTCAGCCACACCCGTTGCTGAGAGATGTATAAAATCGAGCACACAGCCATGCAATCTCCATAGACAAACATTGGCAGTAGAATAGCATTACTGAAGAGCTCAGTGACTTTCAACATGGCACCGTCATAGATTGCCACCTTTCCAACAAGTCAGTATGTCAAATTTCTGCACTGCTAGAGCTGCCCCGGTCAAGTGCGGTTATTGTGAAGTGTTAACGTCTAGGAGCAACAATGGCTCAGCCGCGAAGTGGTAGGCCATACAAGCTCACAGAACAGGACCGCTGAATCATGTAGCGCGTAAAAACTGTCTGTCCTCGGTTGCATTACTCACTACTGAGTTCCAAACTGCCTCTGGAAGCAATGTCAGCCCAATAACTGTTTGTCGGGAGCTTCATGAAATGGGTTTCCATGGCTGAGCAGCTGCACACAAGCCTAGCAGTGGAAACTGTTTTCTGGAGTCATGAATCACACGTCACCATCTGGGTTTGGTGGATCTGGGTTTGGCGGATGCCAGGAGAACGCTACCTGCCCGACTGCATAGTGCCAAATGTCACCGTTTGGGCTAGGCCCCTTAGTTAGAACATCTTAGTTAGGATATCTTAAGCTCTCTGAGGATATGTGGGACGGTAGCGTCCCAACTGGCCAACATCCAGTGAAAATGCAGAGTGCCAAATTCAAATATATTACTATAAAAATTTTACTTTCATGAAATCACACATTCAATATACCAAATTAAAGCTACACTTGTTGTGTATCCAGCCAACGTGTCAGATTTCAAAAATGCTTTACGGCGGAAGCATACAATGCTATTATCTGAGGATAGCATCCAAGCAAACAATCACAGACCATAATATTTCAACCCTCCAGGCGCGACACAAAACGCAGAAATAAAGATATAATTCATGCCTTACCTTTGACGAGCTTCTTCTGTTGGCACTCCAATATGTCCCATAAACATCACTAATGGTCCTTTTGTTCGATTAATTCCGTCGATAAATGTCCATTTATTTGGCGCGTATGATCCAGAAAAACACCGGTTCCAACTCGCTCAACATGACTACAAAAGTTACCTGTAAGCTTTGTCCAAAAATTTCAAAATACTTTTGTAATACAACTTTAGGTATTTTGTAACCTAAACCATCAATAAAATTGAAGACGGGATGATCTGTGTTCAATGCCGGAGGAAAACAATGTGTAGCATGCTTTCAGGTCACGCGCCTCTAACAAACAGTACACTTCACTCGAGCCTCATTCTGAACATGGCTACTTCTTCATTTCTCAAAGGAAAACCCTCAACCAATTTCTAAAGACTGTTGACATCCAGTGGAAGCGATAGGAACTGCAAGAAGGTCCCTTAGAAATATGGATTCCCAATGAAAACCCATTGAAAAGAGTGACCTCAACAAATTCTGAATGGTTTGTCCTCGGGGTTTCGCCTGCCAAATAAGTTCTGTTATAGTCACAGACATGATTCAAACAGTTTTAGAAACTTCAGTGTTTTCTATCCAGATCTACTAATACTATGCATATATTAGCAACTGGGCCTGGGTAGCAGGCAGTTTACTCTGGGCACGCTTTTCATCCAAATGTGAAAATGCTGCCCCCTATCTCAAAGAAGTTAACGTTACAGCATAAAATGATATTCTAGACGATTCTGTGCTTCCAAGATTGTGGCAACAGTTTGGGAAAGGCCCTTTCCTGTTGAAATGATAACCGCAAGACGCATACAATGACAATGCCCCCGTGCACAAACAAGGTCCGTATAGAAATGGTTTGTCGAGATTGGTGTGGAACAATTTGACTGGCCTGCAGAGAGCCCTGACCTCAACCCCATCAAACACCTTTGGGATTAATTGGAACGCCGACTGCGAGCCATGCTCTTCTGACTGAACATCTAGTGTTCCAATATCTAGTGGAAAGCTTTCCCAGATGCGTGGAGACTGTTATAGCAGCAAAGGGGCGACCAACTCCATATTCATGCCTATGATTTTGGAATGGGCGACGAGCATGGGGGACATGCTTTTGGTAGATGCATCCCAAATGGCACCCTATTCCTTATAGAGAGCACTACTTGTGTCTCTGGTCAAAGTAGTGCGCTATTAGGGAATAGGGTGCCATTTGGGAGGTACCCTGAGTGTCCTCAGGATGGAAGGGGTTCTGAGATGAGATGGGGGACAGACAGCAGTCTCATTGCATTCCCATCGTGTTGCCATGCCAGGCAGAGAATCAGGCACACTGTGTGAACATCACACTTTCCAATCTCAGTATCACACAACATAACACAGCCTCCTGCTGCTGTCTGCTGCCAGGGCTTTTTCGTCTGTGGCAGAGAGACCCGTTACCAGACAGACGTGCCTCTCAATAACAAACCATACAGCTTCTAGCCTCAGTCATAACCATCATTATTTTCATAACTGTGCAGAGATGTTAAATGAGTTGTTCAGTCTGTCAGCTAGCTAGGCTACATGCTGAGAAGTTTCTCTCACACCTTTACTTTCTCAATGAATTTAAATGTGTTCACACATGAATCATTCATGTTTTAGCCCACATGATAAGTTAAATGCTAGGAAGCATGAGTTTTTCCTCACCAATGTAACTCAGTGTAGTCAAAGATTTAGTTGTAGTCTCAATCTGGTTACCTATAAGTACAATATTTTATGTTTCAAGGTTATTACATATTTATTAACTTAATTCCGGAATACTTCTAAACTCCCCACAATGCACTATTTGTCAGCGTCATGAAGGATCTACTCTACTCTGGCTACCAAGTTCATATGCTAGCTCGATAGCTAGCTCAAGCTGGTTTACGATAGCTACACCTCATGCTATTCACAGATTTTATGTTCTCTAGTGGGAACCCTTTAGTACGGCAGGCTCTGGTGCTTTTGGGGAGTTTTGTAACTTTTCTACCTTGGTTTAGTGCTACCTCGCTAGCTGACTGACATCTGTAAACTATCAAATTTGGATTTCAGCCCGGTGAAGCGCCCGCCTCCCCCGCGCTTTGGTAGCTAACTCGGCCTGGACTCATTTAAAAGTGTGTTACCTTTGGCTGGGCCCCAGCCGTCCGTCTGTAAGTCTCTGCTCTCTCTTTTCTTTTAATCTGCGGTTATGTTTTAGTTGTGTTGTGTTCTAGCTGGTCTCCAGTTGTTGGGCTTTAGCTTGCCGACCTACACCGTGGTGGTTGGCTAGGCTAATAGCTAGTTGGCTAAAGAGCTAATGTGAGCTGGCTGGCTAACCTGCTGGCTAAGATAACTGCATATACCTAACATTTTTTGATAACTGGTTAGATTGTGTTATATATTTCCACAACTTTGATTTACTTTGATGTAGCTGTAAGATAGGCATTCATAGCAACTGGCTGACTCAGTGCTAACGTAACATTAGCAGGCTGGTAGGGCTAATATTAGCAGGCTAGTTGGCTAGCAACCTTGCAAGTTGATTTGTAACAATAAATTCATAAAGTATTTGCTTGTAACTTACCTGAACATTTTATTGAAACCAGCAGTCATGAGTGCAAACGATTTACTTTAATTTGAAGTTATACATGGAAGTTATATCTGTTGAAATTTACATTATAAGGAATAGGCTGGCTTGCCGGGTCTTCCATATTACATCACACCCTGGAAAAACATTTTCTGACATGACTTCGGCATTCTTTGGTATGAGTCCAAGGAATCATTCAGATTTTACATGATGAGCAAATAGTACAATTTGTATCGATTTTTCCTCCCTCCATATCACAAACATGATTCTCCTATCTCTCCTCACCACCAGTGTAATTTGGTGCCAGCCCCTGCCAGGTCATGGCCTGTCCAGGACGTTCATTTCAAGATTGATCACACCACAGCCCATGGTTGCCCAAGGCTGGCCTCCTCAATGAAAATATAGTATTTTTAAATCAATAATCTGCTTGGCTGGGATATTGGTTGGAGGATGAGAGGACACAGAATGGTTATTTCCAAAATGGCACCCTGTTCCCTATGTAGTGCACTACTTTTCACCTGGGCCACGTCAAAGTAGTATACTATGTAGAGAATAGGGTCCCATTTAGGACCGGCTTCTCGCTGGCTGCAGGAGGATGTAACAGATGGGTCTTTTTATATCCCCCATAGGTGCAGTCCTTCCTGGTTTGGCCAAGTCTCAGCATCCCCTCTGTGTCCATGTTCCAGTGATTAAAGCTATTTTTGTATCTGCCTTCTCCCAACAGAAAGAGCTGTGCAACATGATTCTAGACTGCTGTGCCCAACAGAGGACCTACGAGAAGTTCTTTGGTCTTCTAGCAGGGGTAAGAAGACAAAATAATATATATTTATATATTCTTTAATTTAAATATAACCAAAATATATATTTCATCATTTTCCATCATTTCCCTGAGACAATTTTCATTAACTTAGTCTGTTATGTTGCATGCTGTAAGTTGGAATTTCATCACCCTTGAAATTACATTTGTTGATAAGCCTTGTAGTTTCCTACAGTGGAGTTCATTCATTTGGCTTTTTACAGGAATTTGTCTCTCATTCAAGAGCACTGCGTTAAGACCAACTATATTCTACTTTCAACTAACATTGTGAACTCTGTTAATTTCTCAGAGGTTTTGTCTGCTGAAGAAGGACTATATGGAGAGTTTTGAGGCCATCTTCATGGAGCAGTATGAAACCATCCATCGCCTAGAGACCAATAAACTGAGAAACGTTGCCAGGATGTTTGCTCATCTCCTGTACACTGACTCTGTCCCGTGGAGTGTATGTATTGTAGCTCTCTAGGGTTGTGTCTCAATTGGCACCCTATTCTCTATATAGTGCACTTCTTTTGACTGTGCCCTATGGGCCCTGGTTGAAATTAGTGCACTACATGGGGATTAGGGTGCCATTTTGTCTACAGTAACTCAACATCTCTAAACTAAAACCTTGTGCTGACTCTGCCGTTACTACGCACATGGGTTCGTGACATAATGTATTACAGCATCAATATGGCTTTAAATCTTACTGATCGATTCATCTAACGCTGGGCATTAAGGCAACGTAGTTGGTGATTTGAGTGCCCTTCAACAGCTACTAATCTAGTTGACCTGCGTGTTTGTGTATTTCTCTCTCAGGTGCTGGAATGTATTAAAGTCAGTGAGGACACCACCACGTCGTCCAGTCGAATCTTCGTCAAGATCTTGTTCCAGGAGCTCTGTGCCTACATGGGTCTGCCCAGGCTCAATGAACGACTCAAGGATATGTACGTCAATCTAATCTTCTCCCCCTCCACTCTCAAGTAATATGTCACTTGAGGATGTTGATACTTGTAATCTGGCTCTGCTATTCTCTTGAGGGGCAAATTAAAATTGAATTTAAATACATTTAATTGTCACGTTTTGATGCATGGGATTGTCTCATCCAATCTTTTTTGTATCTTCCAGGACGTTGCAGCCCTTCTTCGAGGGTCTCTTCCCTCGTGACAACCCCAGGAACACCCGATTTGCCATAAATTTCTTCACCTCCATTGGCCTGGGTGGACTTACGTTAGTGTCTCCATTCTAATAATATAATCATAATACGTGCCACTTTCATCCAAAGCAACAGCACAATGAGATTGCATATAAGTTTTATTTATGTGTTTGTGATTTGTTAACCCACAACCTTCGCATTGCTGCTGCCTTTACCTGCAGAGACACACAGGAACACATTGTAATATAACAGGTTGGGGTATTCTGTCGCCATCCTGCTGTGATCTCCTGCCAAATCAAACTTTATTTGTCACATGTGCCGAATACATCAAGTATAGACGTGAAATGCTTACTTAACCAACAGTGCAGTTCAAGAAGAAGAAAATATTTACCAAGTAGACTAAAACAAAAAGTACTAATAAAAGTAACACAATAACAAGGCTAAATACAGGGGGTGTGTCATAATTTATTCTTTCTCCATCTCTCTCTCTTGCTCTCTTTCCCCTTCTCATTCTCTCTCCTTCTCCCTCGCTCTACCCACTCTCCCTCCCTCCCATAGGGATGAGCTCCGTGAGCATCTGAAGAACGCCCCCAAGATAATCATGACCCAGAACCAGGACGTGGAGTCGTCAGACTCCGACTCGTCCTCCTCCTCCTCTGACTCGTCCTCCTCAGACAGTGACAGCAGCGACAGTGACAGCTCTGACTCTTCCACTGACTCTGACTCGTCCAGCAACAGCTCAGGTACAGAGTAGCTTTACCACCCTGATAGTCCCTTATTATAGCCTGGTCCCAGATCTGTTTGTTATTTCTACTTTGGTCATTGGTGGCACAAACAGCACTTTAAACAATCTGGGACCAGGCCACCCTCACTTTGATTTTTTTATTGTTACACTTAGACTTAGATAGTTGAAAGGACATAATTGCAATCAACTTACAACCCAGCTCTCTTTTAACCAGCAGTCTGAATATTTTCTTAGACGAATTAAAAGTGCTAGTCCTTTAACTGTCTGCCCTCAACCTTCACCTAATTCTAATGCCTGTGTTGTGTCCGGAGAGGTGGTGGTGCCTGTAAAATTAGTGATTCTGTTTCTATGGTTGTACCTTTCTCTCCTTGTCCCTACTGTGAGGGTGGCCAACTCGGCTCTGTGTGTGTTTGTGTCTCTGTGTGTGTCTCTGTGTGTGTCTCTGTGTGTCAGCCTGCGTCATGAGTCATTGCATGCCTCACCTTGAGGAATGTCAGTGTTGTACTTAGCCCTCTAACTCAGCATGCTAATTATTTTAATTGGCCAGCTCTATTGACATGAAACTTGTCTGTTTTGAATCACAACACTATTTCCCTAGAAAAGGCCTGTCCCTCATGTCACATTATATGGTAATAATATTTGCCATTTAGTGTTGGTTTTTATCCAAAGCAACTTATGGGAGTGTTTAGGCTACATCGTGTTAATCGTGGCATCAGGGACATTAAGATGGCTTTTTGTGTCAGTCCCATGCTGATGAAATGCAACTACTGCCAACCAAGGACCAGTCTGTATTCACTTTTTCAATTTAAGAAAACATGTATACTTCAGGGATAAATTTTAAATATCCAATTTAACAAGAGAGCAGTGATTGTCCTGGTGAAACAGATGTCCTCTACATAATCACTGCTTTCAAATCAATAGCGACAAAATGACCTCTGTTCACTGAAATGTCCAATACCTCTGAGCTTCAGTTGGTTCTCAGTAAATTGTCAGTTTTGTACTCTGGTGGTCTAGTGACTGTTTGACTAGTGTGGTGTTGGGTGCCCCTGGCCTGCTCTCTGTAGGGCAGAGTGACATGTTAACATGCACTGGCCAAAAGCACAGTCTGTCATCACCACACATCATCTGCACACAGGCTGCATCCCAAATGGCACCCTATTCCCTACAATGCTCTGGTCAAAAGTAGTGCACTATATAGGAAATAGGGTGCCATTTAGGACACACCTATGCCCCCTTCAAACTCCCATCACATGGCATAGCTCAGACCACTCGTATGGAATGGCAAAACTGACAGATTTTTTCTTTTATTTATACACAGCATAGATAATGTGCCCCTCTATTGGCTGGCAAACTGGCATGTTGTGTGCATGCTTCTGGATGTATTTAGGCTCTTTACTCATGTTTAATAGATTTTGATTCAAAGTCTGGATATATTTAGTTTCTAAGACAAATGTACTGTTTGGCAGATTCCGATTCGAGGCGTAAAAAGAGCAAAGGCCAGAGCATAAGGAAGAAGAGCGACAAAGACAAAAAGAAAGACAAGAAGACCAAGGACAAGGCTTCTTCCAAAAAGAAGAAGTCAACTCTGGAGGAACGGCCCAATAGGAGTCTGAGACACGAGAACCGTCGCCGTGATGACAGCAGTAGCGATGAAAAGGAGGCGGAGCGCGGCGGTGGGAGACCCGGGCCTGAGGACCGCCACAAAGCCTCTCGCCACCGGGATCGAGTAGAAGATGCTCCGCCACCCACACATGAGAGACCCGACCGTGCTGACCGTGGAGGGCACAAAGACAAGGAGCTGCCTCGTGGCAGGCCTGGCAGAGACCGAGACTATGAGGACGGGGACAGACAGCCAGAGGCCCGCAGGCACAACAAGGACGATGGGGAGGGAAACGATGGGAAACACCAAGCCCCCCAGGCCGACCGTGACCGAGTCAGACACCGTAGCCCTGAGAAAGAGAAGGAACCAGTGAGCAGTGGAGGCAGGGACAGAGAAAAAGAGAGGTCAAAGTCACGGGAGAGGAGCAGCCGCAAGGAGAAGGACATGGATTCCTCCAGGGACTCGAACAGGAACGGGGTGGAGCGGCAGGCGGAGAGGGCAGAGCGGGCGGACAAGGAGAACAGGGAGAACCGCCATCACTCTGACAGATACAGAGAACCCAGGCGAAACGAGGAACGGAGCAGGAATAGCTCCCCGCGCAGACGGAGATAGCCGGACCAATGAGACAAGTAGTAGGCTTACTTTCCAATGTCCATACTTACATCATTTGAAGTTGTGTGCTACTGCAGACATTGAAACAGAGCCATAGTAGTTATGATAGTCATGCTGTTCATATGCCAGCTTGAACTCATCCATCTCATTCTCTGTCATTGTCTGTCTCTCTCAGTGTATGCGTCTTATGCATAGCCTTTACAATTTTATATTGCCAAATGAAATCTTTCTTAGGAATGGTTCAGCGGTTGTATAGGAACAATAACAGTGCAGAGATCTGCTTGCAAAAGTAGTGTTTCTATGATTGTTTCTTTCTCTGGGTGTTATCAATGTAAGACTGGTAAAGTCAAGAAAGCTTGTGAATTTGTATTTGATGCATCAATCTATTTTGTATTAGTGGCAACCTATTTTTGTGTTGATAAAAAATAAGACAAAACATAAAAAAATCATTCAACTGTTCAATTGTACTTGATTTATTACTGAATAGTATATTGAACGTGTTTGCCCTAGGCAACACCAGAGCAACGGATGGTAGAGTGTACTTAAAATCAGCGGGTGCTGTCTAAGCCTAATCTTATTGCCTCTGACTACAGAACATCGGCCGCCAACTCCAGTTCATTAAATTGTTGAATCGCCACCATTTTTGGACAACCAGCAGGTGATTGCTAACACACATCAACCCACAAAGGATCAGTTCTGAGCAATTCCAACATTGTTTATGTTAAACACTCTTGTAAGAATGCATTCAATAACCGGTCATCACACAGTTCCAGTACATACAACATGCATACAGTATGAATACATGCTTTTTACATAGATCTTCACATTGTGATCTCCAAATGGGATCCAACCTTATTTGACCTTCAACATTTTCCCCAAGGGCATACATACCAAAATGCATTACACAGGGTTCCAGGAAAACTGGGTCAATATTGGGATGGAAGACATAGTAAATGTAGTAGTAAGTAACATAGTAAATGTAAATCGGGGACACTCCAAATAGTATGTTACATTTCGTATAGTATGTATTTATTTCTGGATGTCCATCCATTTTGTATGATATGTTAGGAATTTAGAAAAACGTATGAATTGTTATGAATTCTAATTTGTTATTGATAACGTTAGCTAGGTTAGGGGTTATGGGAAGGGTTAGCTAACATGCTAAGTAGTTGCAAAGTAGCTTAGAAAGTAGTAAGTTGTTGCACATTCGCTAAAATTGTTCGTGATGAGTTTTGAACACGCAAACTTTCGGTTAATAGAGGTTCCCGTTATACACCTACCCATCCACCTCGACCAACCACCATACTTTAATTTTTTCTTGAAGTACACCTGTCTTATGTGACATGATGCTAGTTTTGAGTGTCCCAATTTTATGTTTACTATGTTACATCTAGTCTAGGAGACCAGGTTGGGAACTCTGGCAAATCGCGGTGTATTCATTACGCCGGTTCTGTTGCAAAACGTTTAGTAAATGGAAGCCGGCCTCCCGAGTGGCGAAGTGGTCTAAGGCACTGCCACGCAGTGCGAGCTGTGCCACTAGAGTTCCTGGTTAGAGTCCAGACTCTCGCTGCCGGCTGTGACCGGGAGAACCATGGGACGCCGCACAATTGGCCCAGGGTCGTCCGGGTTAGGGGAGGGTTTAGCTGGTAGGGATGTTCTTATCCCATCGCGCACTAGTGACTCCTGTGACGAGCCGGGTGCAATGCACGCTGACACGGTCGCCAAGTGCACAGTGTTTCCTCCGACATATTGGTGCGGTTGGCTTCCGGGTTAAGCGGGCATTGTGTCAAGAAGCAGTGTGGCTTCGCTGGGTTGTGTTTCGGAGGACGCACGGCTCTCGACCTTCGCCTCTCCCATATGGGAGTTGAAGCAATGGGACAAGACTGTAACTACCAATCCTATACCACGAAATTGGGTAGAAAAGTTTTTTTTTAAAGGAAGCCAATGAAGCAGGCAGGACCGAACTGAATTTGTCCAATGGCAATTCTGGTTTTGCTCAGTTTGCTTCCATTTGGTTTATAAAAGGTAACTGTTTCCGTATTGAATGTCTGTCAGAATCTTGCCCTAGTGGGGTGGGGGAGGGGAGTAGGGGACCTGATTCAAGCTTTGCTTTATGATGCAACTGAAAATTTGAAGCACAATAGAAATAATAAAATCAGCATACAGAGCATTCGGAAAGTATTCAGACCCCTTGACTTTTTCCACATTTTGTTATGTTACAGCCTTATTCTAAAATGGACGAGGTACAGATCTGGGGAAGGGTACCAAAAAATGTCTGCATCATTGAAGATCCCAAAGAACACAATGGCCTCCATCGTTCTTAAATGGAAGAAGTTTGGAACAACCAAGATTCTTCCTATAGCTGGCAGCCCGGCCAAACTATGCAATCGGGGGAGAAGGGCCTTGGTCAGGGAGGTGACCAAGAACCCGATGGTCATTCTGACAGAGCTCCAGAGTTCCTCTGTGGAGATAGTTGTCCTTCTGGAAGGTTCTCCCATCTCTGCAGCACTCCACCAATCAGGCCAGATGGAAGCCACTCCTCAGTAAAAGGCACATGACATCCCGCTTTGAGTTTCCCAAAAGGTACCTTAAAAACTTCTTATGGCTGCAATCCCGCTAACGGGATCGATATGACAGCAGACAGATAAAGTGCAGGGTGCCAAATTCAAACAACAGAAATCTCATAATTAAATTTCCTCAAACATACATGTTTTATATCATTTTAAAGGTAATCTTGTTAATCCCACCAAAGTGTCCGATTTCAAATATGCTTTTCAGCGAAAACCAAACCACAATAAGCCAATTTCCATTGAAAGAAAAAGCAGAAATTGAAATAAAATGAATCACTAACCTTTGATGATCTTCATCAGATGACACTCATAGGACTTCATGTTACACAATAATGTATGTTTTGTTTGATAAAGTTTATATTTATATCAAAAAAGTCATTTTGCATAGCCACATCGTTTTAACAGAAATACTCATCATAAATGTAGATGATAATACAAGTTATACACATGGAATTATAGATATACCTCTCCTTAATGCAACCGCTGTGTCAGATTTCAAAAAAACTTTACGGAAAAAGCAAACCATGCAATAATCTGAGACGGCGCTCAGAACAATAGCCAAATTAGCCGCCATGTTGGAGTCAACAGAAACCAGAAAATACATGATAAATGTTTCCTTACATTTGATGAACTTCATCAGAATGCAGTCTTATGAATCCCAGGTCTACAATAAATGCTTGATTTGTTCGATAATGTCTGTTATTTATGTCCAATTAGCTACTTTGGTTAGCGCGTTTGGTAAATAATTCCAAAGTCACAAAGCGTGTCCACTATAACGTGACGAAATGTCCAAAAGTTCCGTAACAGTCAGTAGAAACATGTCAAACGATGTATTGAATCAATCTTAAGAATGTTGTTAACATACATCTTGAATTACGTTCCAACCGGAGAATTACATTGACTTCAGTTGAGCGATGGAACGGAGCTCCCTCTCACGTTGAACGCGCGTGTTCAGGGCAGTGATTACTCATTCCTGTCTCCTTCGGCCCCCCTTCACATTAGAGTCATCAGACAAAGTTCTATTGACTGTTGACATCTAGTGGAAGCCGTAGGAAGTGAAAACTCACCCATATCTCGCTGTAATTTTATTCGGAGCTTGGTTGAAAATCTAGCAGCCTCAGAAAAAATCCAAACAGGAAGGTTTGAGTTCTGTTATACTTACAGACATAATTCAAACCGTTTTAGAAACTTCAGCAACTATGACTGAGGAGCAGGCTGTTTACTCTGGGCACCTATGTGCACCTTTCATCCAAGCTATTCAATACTGCCCTTGCAGCCATAAGAAGTTAACGACTCAGACCATGAGAAACAAGATTCTCTGGTCTGATGAAACCAAGATTGAACTCTTTGGCCTGAATGACAAGTGTTTGTCTGGAGGAAACCTGGCACCATCTGTTTATTTAGTGGCAGGGATTGGTAGACTAGTCAGGATCGAGGGAAAGATGAACGGAGCAGAGAGCTCCTTGATGAAACCTGCTCCAGACCACTCAGGACCTCAGACTAGGGCAAAGGTTCACCTTCCAACAGGACAACGACCCTAAGCACACAGCCAGGATAAGGTAGGAATGGGTTTGGGACATGTCTCTGAATGTCCTTGAGTGGCCCAGCCATAGCCCAGACTTGAACCCGATCAAACATCTCTGAAGAGACCTAAAAATAGCTGTGGTGCTCCCCATCCAACCTGCAGAGGTTGGGAGAATGGGAGAAACTCCCCGAATACAGGTGTGGCACGCTTGTAGCGTCATAGCCAAAAAGACTCAAAGCTGTAATCGCTGCCAAAGATGCTTCAACAAAGTACTGAGTTTAGGGTTTGCATACTTACATAGATGTGATATTTCAGGGGGGTTTTGTAATTTTCCTGCTCAGTGTTTTCCTTTTCAGCTATTGGATTCCAAGAGAAGAGTACTGGTTCATTTCAACTGTCATACAAATGGTTGAGAATTCTTAGAGAACAATGAAGGGAGGAACATAATGCCTGGTAGATTCTCAATGGGTTATCTAGAAGGAGTCCTTGGCACTTTCTCAGTTAATCTTTCCTCGATTTCCTTGCATCCATCCTCCTCGCTGCCTCAGAATGCATTGGATAAGGTCTGATGGGAGAGACCTTCTCCTCCAGTAAGATTCTGAAGGGAGCAATGAGATGGGTGTCAGGAATGGTGGAAATACCAATTGAGGTGAAGCCAAGCTTTTCCATGACCAGTTTCACTGGGATGAGACTGCTCAACTCAGAGAAATAGAACAGTCTCTTAACCCTTCAGAATATGTAAGTATTTACAGTGTGTCCTAAAGGATATATGTGATAACCTATATGCAATAGTTATATGATATATAACCTTTACTGCCAGTCTCACAGCACAGAGAGTAGATATATAGTGAATCGGAGTGCAGCTGTAAATTGGTAATGAACTTATTCAGAAGGGGGTACATAGAGAGAGAGGCACAGAGGTAGCGTGCCATTTGGGACACATCCCTTGACTCGTGGGACTCTTCTCTGTGGGGCTCCACAGATCACCATTCCACTCCAGGCGGTAGCAGCCAGTTAGCAGACAGCCAGGAATCAGGTAGCAAGAAGCCATGTAGCAGGAAGCAGGCAGCCAGGTTGCAGATATAATGCAGCCATGAAGCAGGCAGCCAGGTTGCAGGTATAATGCAGCCATGAAGCAGGCAGCCCGGTTGCAGGTATAATGCAGCCATGAAGCAGGCAGCCAGGTTGCAGGTATACAGCCATGAAGCAGGCAGGCAGGTTGCAGGTATAATGCAGCCATGAAGCAGGCAGCCCGGTTGCAGGTATAATGCAGCCATGAAGCAGGCAGCCAGGTTGCAGGTATACAGCCATGAAGCAGGCAGGCAGGCAGCCATTACACTGATAATGAGACTATACAAAGCATACCATTAGTGTGATGATTGCCCCTGGGCCATACATAGGACAGATTTTACATTCCCTGCCTCTCCTGTGCTAAAAAGGTGCCTGACTGAAGAATGCCTCTACTGTAGGCTACAGTAGGTAGGACTAGGGATGTGTGGATGAATGTAGCCCAATTAACTATTTTACTGGAGCAGTGTGCAATTTCATGTACATTTGCTGGTGTCGCGCTGAAGAATGTTTCTCTCTGTACTGTAGGTAGGGAAGGGATCGATTTGAGGATGGATGCATGCAACTATCATACTAGAACAGTTAGTAAGCGTGCAATTTCATGTGCTTTTAGTCTTGAATATTTTTTTCTATCCTTAAACATGATGAGTAGGTGGTGTTCCATTGAATGATGTCTCTAATCTATATTGTAGGTAGCCTACTAGGGATGCATTTGTGGATGTAAGTGCTCTATTTTACCGGAACAGTTACTAAGTGTGCATTTTCATGTGGCTTTACTCATGAATGGTTTTTAATCCAATCCAAGCCAACTGACCACAGGAAGTTTAGGAGAGGAGAGGAGGAGGACCTCTGTGTGTGGGTGGTGTTCTGAAACCTGCATTTAACTTCTAAAATAGTAGGTTTACAGGATGACCAACGCTATAGCATACAATTAAGTCTCATCTCCCAAGAGATTGTTTATGTTGATTTTATCCTCTGAGTATTAAAATATAGTTTAGCCGACAACTGTGCATTTACACATGTTTATTATAGTAAGCCCCAGCGGGTAATGTCGAACTTTATTCATTTTCTAAATAAAAAGCAGCGAGACTCAAGCAGCAAGAATCATGGAAGACTTTGAGAGCAGCGTAATGTAGGGCATAGCCTTGTGCACAGGCTCAGGTAGTGCTGCTATTGCCCCTAAAGGCCCAGGGATGAGCATGCGTGGATTTTTTATGGGCTGCAGAGCTAGAACACTGAAGTGTATTACAGTTCTCCTAGCAGCAGTATATTATGTTGGCAGCATGATAGAGGATCTTTTTTTTTTAAGAGTACCCCTGAAAAGACATGCTACATTTTGGGAATATCAAAAATGTTTAACTACTAGTGCAGTACAACTGCTTTTCACAGAATTGTAAACACATAAATTGATAGGTTCACATATTTTATATTTGTATTATTTATACCAGCATTTATTTTGAATGTTTACACAAATACTGATATGTTGAAAGCTATTGTGCGTAGGCTATATTACAAAAACAGACTGTTATACTGCATTTACATGTTAGTCATTTAGCAGACACTCTTATCCAAGTGCTCCCGAGTGGCGCAGTGGTCTAAGGCACTGCATCTCAGTGCTGAAGGCGTCACTACAGTCTCTGGTTCGAATCTAGGCTGTAACACATCCGTCCGTGATTGGGAGTTCCATAGGGCGGTGCACAATTGGCCCAGTGTCGTCTGGGTTTGGCCGGGGTAGGACATCATTGTAAATAAGAATTTGTTCTTAATGGACTTGCCTAGTTAAATAAAGGTTCATTCCATTGCAACTTACAGTGCATACTTTTTTTTCGTAAGTAAAATGTATACTTAAAGAAATACATTTGCAATAAAATACAAATATATGTTATGGGGGAATTACTCAGAGTCTGCAAAAAGTAAATGGATCTCTTGTGCTGGGCAAAGGGTTTAATACAGAGTACTAGTGACTCCATACTTCACCCACTCCTTTCACTGCAGTGCAATACACTGTACATGGGATACTTATTGGCTTGTAGAGAACATTTTTACTTCTCTCAGCTAAAGTGGAGTGGGAAATACTCAGTAGGGTCTCTACTAACCAAATATGTGTAGTTTTGGAGGGGGAGTGTTCTCACGATCGCTATATGGTGGAAGAGAGGAGAACCAAGGTGCAGCGTGATAACAATACATTCTTCCTTTTAATGAAACGAAGAACACTTGACAAACTAACAAAACAGCAAACAAACGAACGTGACGCAATAAACAAATAGTGCTGACACAAACACTACACATAGACATAGACAATAACCCACGAACTACCCAATGAATATGGCTGCCTAAATATGGTTCCCAATCAGAGACAACGATAGACAGCTGTCTCTAATTGAGAACCAATCTAGGCAACCATAGACATACATCACACCTAGACTAGCAAACACCCATAGACTTACAAAACCCCCTAGACAATAACAAAAACATCCGCATCCCCCATATCACACCCTGACCTAACTAAAATAATAAAGAGAACAAAGATAACTAAGGCCAGGGCGTGACAAGTGTGTAGTACACATCCATCAACACAGCTTTAAATGACCTGGTACTATCCATGTTCCTACACACTCAACAACAATAAAAACTCAACACAAAAGCCAAACTTTTTTATTCAAATGAAAACAAATGCATTCACAAGTTAAATGTAATTAATATTAGCCAGGATTTAAGATTAACAAGATTATTTACCAGCTATATTGTCATGATTATCAATCAAGGTCAGCAATGGTACTTTCTGTAGAGTTTAAAATGTATTACAAGAGACTACAAGGCTAACAGTACACAGTTTATCAAGCTTTTAGAACAACACTGGAGAACATTATTTACAAGTAATAGTCCCCTATGTGTTGCTTTTCTGTCAAGGTTACCAGTACATGTTAAAGGTCTATTAACCATGTTTTCAAACCCAAAAACAGAGCCAAGATTGTAAGATAATACATAATACATAGAGGTGTTGATTATCTATCAAGGTCAGCAAAGGCATTTTCTGTTGAGTTTATCTATTACATAGTAATTCTCTCTGATAACTGATATAAAACATACTCTTGCATGCCATTGTGACAAAGCGTATTCACATTGCCCTCTAATAACACTGCTTTAGAGAATAAGTACACAAACAACACAACTCTACCGTCTGACTGTTTTCTAAAATGGGAGCACCGATGAAAGAATGCATAGTTGGGTGTCAAATCCACCGCAAATCCATGCATTACCAGATACTGTAGTGTATCCTTTAATTATTTTTCGTACTGGCTTAAGGAATCCATCATTTTTAGATTTAATGTAATGCAATTACTGCTACTAACTATAAGTTGCACATCTATGGCTATAACTGTCCAATGTGACTTTAAGTTCACAGGCACTATCACATGCTGAAAACGCCACAAATTGTGCACCGTTCCAAGCACATTTGGCATAAATTGTTTGTTTTCGCAAAACAGACTCTGTCAATTCTGACTCGCAAAAGATGCAGGGGACATTAACAGAAATTGTTCCTTCAGATTGGACTTCAAAAGATAATTGTACTCGTCAATTATTCGGTCAATGTTGACATTGTTTAATATTTTATAATCATCTTTAGTAAATTTGTTGGAATTAGAAGTTTAGACACAGAAGTGTCATTCTTTGTGCATTTGTCAGAATACAGATTACTTTTATCTTTCTGAAGAAAATGTAATACTTTTTCAATGTGTTTCTTTTCATATGATACCAAATAGAACACAGCCTGCTTCAGGAATTCTTGGACCTACTCTAACTTGATACTTGAGTGCAGTCAATATACCAGAGCTTGCCATGTAGTGTGTACCATTTCACAAATTAGTAATTATCTGAAAATGTTATAATACTAGATTATTCAAAGAGGTGTATGATATAACCAACCGTTCAAAATGTTGGGGTCACTTAGAAATGTCCTTGTTTTTGAAAGACATTTTTTTGTCCATCAAAGTAACATCAAATTGATCATTGTTAATGTTATAAATGACTATTGTAGCTGGAAATGTCAGATTCTTTATGGAATGTCTACATAGGCGTACAGAGGCCCATTATCAGCAACCATCACTTCCTGTTCCAATGGCACGTTGTGTTAGCTAATCCAAGTTTATCATTTTAAAAGGCTAATTGATCATTAGAAAATCCTTTTGCAATTATGTTAGCACAGCTGAAAACTGTTGTTCTGATTAAAGAAGCAATGACACTGGCCTTCTTTAGACTAGTTGAGTATCTGGAGCATCAGCATTTGTGGGTTCGATTACAGGCTCAAAATGGCCAGAAACAAATAACTTTCTTCAGAAATTTGTCAAGTCTATTCTTGTTCTGAGAAATGAAGGCTATTCCATGTGAGAAATTACCAAGAAACTGAAGATCTCATACAACGCTGTGTACTACTCCCTTCACAGAACAGCACAAACTGGCTCTAACCAGAATAGAAAGAGGAGTGTGAGGACCCGATGCACAACTGAGCAAGAGGACAAGTATATTAGAGTGTCTAGTTTGAGACACAGACGCCTCACAAGCCCTCAACTGGCAGCTTCATTAAATAGTACCCGCAAAACACCAGTCTCAACGTCAACAGTGAAGAGGCGACTCTGGGATGCTGGCCCCTTGGGAACACAGGAGTGATGGTTGCTGGTAGGTTGCTGGTAACGGGCCTCTGTGCGCTTATGTAGATATTACATAAAAATCTGCCATTTCCAGCTACAATAGTCATTTACAACATTAACAATATCTACACTGCAATTATGATAAATTTTATTTTATTTTAATAGACAAAGGACATTTCTAAGTGACCCCAAACCTTTGAACGGTAGTGTATATGCAGAATAGATTCAAGCTCTAACCAGTTCTCTGCTGACCTGCTTACATTCACAAATAATGTATTTGGAGCAGGATGACATTAAAGCTTGACCACTGAAATTTATTAGCAGTATTACATGTTTTACAAATCTTGTTTTCTTGGGATGCTTGCAATGAAAGTAATTCCTTGATGCCTCTTTCTGAAATATGACTTGGTTCAACTCGTCTTTTTTAACCCTGGCTATACATGGTTTTCTTGAACTGACTGCAATTTTGAGAGCATAAATGTGGAAGAGGAGATCATTGGCTAAGAAAGTTGAAGTTAGCATTTCCTTCACAAAATATTATTTAATGTCACACATTACGCTGTTATGAAGCCTCTGTTGGAGCGTGTAGTCTGTCCTGTTTTCACTGCATCCAACTGTGAAATTAAGTTACTGAATTGCTGATTTGGACTGTTTGCTTTAAGTAATCTTTTGTGACATTCTTTGAAAGTGGATGTTTTCTTCAGAAATGTCAAAACAGGAAAGGCTTTACCCTCAAGATGATTAGGTAAATAGTTATATGTTGGAATAACATCAATACCTGAATCTGACTTACAGGACTGTACTTGCTTCGCGTTCCTAGGAAACTATGCAGTATTTAGTTTTTTTATGTGTTATTTCTTACATTGGTACCCCAGGTAATCTTAGGTTTTATTACATACAGTCGGGAGGAACTACTGGATATAAGAGCAACGTCAACTCACCATCATTACGACCAGGAATACGACTTTCCTGAAACGGATCCTCTTTTTTGCCCACCACCCAGGAAAATGGATCGGATCCCAGCTGGCGAACCAAAACAACGATGCCGTAAAAGGGGCAGACGAAGTGGTCTTCTGGTCAGGCTCCGGAGATGGGCACATCGCTCACCGCTCCCTGCTCGCCAATGTCCAGTCTCTTGACATCAAGGTAGATGAAATCCGAGCAAGGGTAGCATTCCAGAGAGACAAAAGAGACTGTAACGTTCTTTGCTTCACGGAAACATGGCTCACTCGAGACACGCTATCGGAGTCGGTACAGCCAGCTGGTTTCTTCACTCATCGCGCCGACAGAAACAAGCATCTACCAAGAGAATTCTTTTCGATTATAATCACAGTCGTGCATATTCCCCCCCAAGCAGACACATCGATGGCCCTGAACGGACTTAATTTGACTCTATGTAAACTGGAAACCACATATCCTGAGGCTGCATTCATTGTAGCTGGGGATTTTAACAAGGCTAATCTGAAAACAAGACTCCCTAAATTCTATCAGCATATCGATTGTGCTACCAGGGCTGGTAAAACCCTGGATCATTGTTATTCTATCTTCCGCGACGCATATAAGGCCCTCCCCCGCCCTCCTTTTGGAAAATCTGACCACGACTCCATTTTGTTGCTCCCTGCCTATAGACAGAGACTAAAACAGGAAGCTCCCGCGCTCAGGTCTGTTCAACGCTGGTCCGACCAATCTGATTCCACGCTTCAAGATTGCTTCGATCACGTGGACTGGGATATGTACCACATTGCGTCAAACAACAACATTAACGAATACGCTGATTCGGTGAGCGAGTTTATTAGCAAGTGCATCGGCGATGTCGTACCCACAGCAAATATTAAAACATTCCCCAACCAGAAACTGTGGATTGATGGCAGCATTCGCGCGAAACTGAAAGCGCGAACCACTGCTTTTAATCAGGGCAAGGTGACCGGAAACATGACCGAATACAAACAGTGTAGCTATTCCCTCCGCAAGGCAATCAAACAGGCTAAGCGTCAGTATAGAGACAAAGTAGAGTCGCAATCCAACGGCTCAGACACAAGAGGTATGTGGCAGGGTCTACAGTCAATCACGGATTACAAAAAGAAAACCAGCCCCGTCGCGGACCAGGATGTCTTGCTCCCAGACAGACTAAACTTCTTTGCTCACTTTGAGGACAATACAGTGCCACTGACACGGCCCACTACCAAAACCTGCGGACTCTCCTTCACTGCAGCTGACGTGAGTAAAACATTTAAACGTGTTAACCCTCGCAAGGCTGCAGGCCCAGACGGCATCCCCAGCCGCGTCCTCAGAGCATGCGCAGAACAGCTGGCTGGTGTGTTTATGGACATATTCAATCAATCCTTATCCCAGTCTGCTGTTCCCACATGCTTCAAGAGGGTCACCATTGCTCCTGTTCCCAAGAAAGCTAAGGTAACTGAGCTAAACGACTAACGCCCCGTAGCACTCACTTCCGTCATCATGAAGTGCTTTGAGAGACTAGTCAAGGACCATATCACCTCCACCCTACCTGACACCCTAGACCCACTCCAATTTGCTTACCGCCCCAATAGGTCCACAGACGACGCAATCGCAACCACACTGCACACTGCCCTAACCCATCTGGACAAGAGGAAAACCTATGTGAGAATGCTGTTCATCAACTACAGCTCAGTATTTAACACCATAGTAACCTCCAAACGTGTCATCAAGCTCGAGACCCTGGGTCTCGACCCCGCCCTGTGCTACTGGGTACTAGACTTCATGACGGGCCGCCCCCAGGTGGTGAGGGTAGCTAACAACATCTCCACCCCGCTGATCCTCACCACTGGGGCCCCACAAGGGTGCGTTCTGAGCCCTCTCCTGTACTCTCTGTTCACCCACGACTGCGTGGCCATGCACGCCACCAACTCAATCATCAAGTTTGCAGACGACACTACAGTGGTAGGCTTGATTACCAACAACGACGAGACGGCCTACAGGGAGGAGGTGAGGGCCCTCGGAGTGTGGTGTCAGGAAAATAACCTTACACTCAATGTCAACAAAACAAAGGAGATGATTGTGGACTGCAGGAAACAGCAGAGGGAGCACCCCCCTATCCACATCGACGGGACAGTAGTGGAGAGGGTAGCAAGTTTTAAGTTCCTCGGCGTACAAATCACGGACAAACTGAATTGGTCCACCCACACAGACAGCGTGGTGAAGAAGGCGCAGCAGCGCCTCTTCAACCTCAGGAGGCTGAAGAAATTCGGCTTGTCACCAAAAGCACTCACAAACTTCTACAGATGCACAATCGAGAGCATCCTGTCGGGCTGTATCACCGCCTGAGACGGAAACTGCTCCACACACAACTGTAAGGCTCTCCAGAGGGTAGTGAGGTCTGCACAACACATCACCGGAGGCAAACTACCTGCCCTCCAGGACACCTACACCACCCGATGTTACAGGAAGGCCATAAAGATCATCAAGGACAACAACCACCCAAGCCACTGCCTGTTTACCCCGCTATCATCCAGAAGGCGAGGTCAGTACAGGTGCATCAAAGCGTGGACAGAGAGACTGAAAACAGCTTCTATCTCAAGGCCATCAGACTGTTAAACAGCCACCACTAACATTGAGTGGCTGCTGCCAACATACTAACTCAACGCCAGCCACTTTAATAATGGAAAAATGTATGTAAAAAATGTATCACTAGCCACTTTAAACAATGCCACTTTTATATGTTTACATACCCTACATTACTCATCTCATATGTATATACTGTACTCGATACCATCTACTGCATCTTGCCAATGCCGTTCTGTACCATCACTCATTCATACATTTTTATGTACATATTCTTCATCCCTTTACACTTGTGTGTATAAGGTAGTTGTTGTGAAATTGTTAGGTTAGATTACTCGTTGGTTATTACTGCATTGTCGGAACTAGAATCACAAGCATTTCGCTACACTCGCATTAACATCTACTAACCATGTGTATGTGACAAATACAATTTGATTTGATTTGCTCACTGATACACTATGTATATAAAAGTATGTGGACACCACTTCAAATTAAAGGATTTGACTATTTCAGCCACTCCTGTTGCTGACAGGTGTATAAAATCGAGCACAAAACCATGCAATCTCCATAGACAAACATGTGCAGTAGAATGGCCTTACTGAAGAGCTCAGTGACTTTAAACGTGGCATCGTCATAAGATGCCACCTTTCCAACAAGTCAGTCTGTCAAATTTTTGCCCTGCTAGAGCTGCGGTGGTCAACAGTAAGTGGTCTTACTGTAAAGTGGAAACGTCTAGGAGCAACAACGACTCAGCTGCGAAGTGGTAGGCCACACAAGCTCACAGAATGGGACTGTCCTTGGTTACAACACTCACTACCGATTTCCATACTGCCTCTGGAAGCAACGTCAGCACAATAACTGTTCGTCGGGAGCTTCATGAAATGGGTTTCCATGGCCAAGCAGCCTCACACAAGCCTAAAATCACCATGTGTAATGCCAAAAGTCGGCTGCAGTGGTGTAAAGCTTGCTGCCATTGGACTATGGAGCAGTGGAAACGCGTTCACTGGAGTGATGAATCACGCTTCACCATCTGGCAGTCCGACGGACAAATCTGGGTTTGGAGGATGCCAGAAGAACGCTACCTGCCCCAATGCATAGTGCCAACTGTAAAGTTTGGTGGAAAATGAATAATGGTCTGGGACTGTTTTTTATGGTTCGGGCTAGGCCCATTAGTTCCAGTGAAGGGAAATCTTAACTCTACAGCATAGAGTGACATTCTAGACGATTCTGTGCTTCCAACTTTGTGTCAACAGTTTGGAGAAGACCCTTTCCTGTTTCAGCATGACATGCCCCCAGTGCACAAAGCAAGGTCCATTATACAGAAATGGTTTGTCGAGATCTGTGTGAAAGAACTTGACTGGCCTGCACAGAGCCCTGACCTCAACTCCAAGTAACACCTTTGGGATGAATTGGAACGCCGACTGCGAGCCAGAGCTAATCGCACAACATCAGTGGCCGACCTCACTAAAGCTCTTGTGGCTGAATGGAGTCCCCGCAGCAATGTTCCAACATAATTTTAGAATTAAATGTTCGTCAAGCAGTTATATCAGAGATTCTGTAAAGGCCCTCATTACATAATTCATAAAAATATATAGCTGTTGCTGTGTCCTCAATGTTTATAGATTCTATAGAGATAATCTCCACATAGATAATCTTAAAAGAGTCAAATTTAAACTGTGCCCAGTAGTGTTCTTTTTTGGTGGTTATCCCTGAATGACAGATTACTGAGATTACTGATTACTCAATCTGTAGGTCAACTTCTCTTTGCCAAGTGCTGGAAGATCAATAAAGCGAGATGGGGATACAGGGTTTCGTATTACAGTGGTGACCTTACATGAGAATCATAAAGTATAAGAATATCTGTAGTGTTGTTCCGAATTCTTTGTCTACTAAGTACTGCTGATTCTACAACTGCATTGCTTGCTGTTTGGGGGTTTAGGCTGGGTTTCTGTATAAGCACTGTGACATCTGCTGATGTAAAAAGGGCTTTATAAATAAATGTGATTGATTGATTGCTGCACATTTACTGCATGTGTGGGGTGCTTCTCCCTTTGTAATATTTGCTTGAAAAGAATGTCAAGAGTGCCTTTTATGTGTTGACGTTGAATGCTAAACATTGAAGTTTCTAATTATCTCTTGTATTTTCTCACAAATTACAATTTGGAGAGATGGGCTATGACCCATGAATCAGTCCAAAACCCAAGTTCAGGGGGCCAACCTTTGGATTTATTGCGTCCAAGGTGGGTTTAGGAAAATTGTTGGAAGGCTATGCATAATTAGGGTGATATAAACCTATAGCAACATGATTTTACTAGGATGCTATCTCAAATATATTATATTTGTCTGGCAAAGTGATTGACCGGATTTTTTGGCACATGTCAAGGCTGTCCTTGGGCTGATTTAAATGTGTAATGGTGCACCCATTACCATTAGGTTAATAGTCTTTAACAGGTATGCCATTCCATCATCGTTTACATTGTGTCTGTCTTTGTTTACATTTTATTTCACACTGGAAGCAAACAACTCATATTCAACACAACAACAGTACATGAATGTATTGTTTTGGAATTAATATAAAATGCAGGACTAAATACATATATCTATAACACAGTCCCCCTCCAAAACTAACCATATTTGGTTAGTAGAGACCCTACTGAGTATTTTCCACCCACTTTAGCTGATACAAGTACAAAAGTTATCTCTATAGCCCAATATACCAGTACATACATTGTATTTGTTCATTATTGGTCTTAATTTGTTTTAAACCATATTTTGATTTGTTTTCATAAATGTGTTATTGTATTTTCTTGTTGGCATAGTAAAAGTGGCTATAGAGTCAAATTCAATATCATTTGAATGAGTATCCATATTGCAATGTTTTGAAATGCAGTCTTTTATTTTGAAAGTTTCCTTATTACCATATGAAAGTAACGTGATTGTTTGTGCTGCTGGCAGAATACTACTCAGCTCCTCGCTGTCAAATATTTGGAGCGCGAGTCAGTGGAGAAGGCATTTGGAATAACCGGCCGGCAAGCAGCAAGAACAGAACGGAGACCGTTTTACTTTCCTGACACCCAAGCCTAACCACAGGTAAGTCAATAAACTGCAAGACGTGATTGATTATGAAATGCATTCGATCGGATTTCCTTGTATTTTACAGCGAAAATGTGCAGGTAAAAAGGTAAATAGATGGAGTCAATGGGAAGTTTCATATTTCTATTTCCACTAATACAGCAGCCAGTCCATTTTATTTCTTCACTTTTCACTAAAAGAATATACAAGGGGCATTTTGTTTTAATTTACGCTAAGATTAGTCTAGTTTTGGAAGGTATTTTCTTGGATAAAAGTTATCTGGAAGTTTTAGATTGCAATAAAATCGTTTCTTTATTCTTTGTCATTAGAATTTGAAAGCGCGCTTGTCGGCTCTGTGATATTGCGACCAAGTTATGTCAACTGAGCATCGTAGTGCATAGTTGATATTCTGCGGACCTGTAATGCACGTGTTATTAATACATAACTAGAGGTTATTTCTCATTGCTCGGCTCTTGCACACATGCCACCTGTTAGGAAATACATCGATGGCTTCGTGTCAAGAATATACTTTCCTTGGTGGCTAAATAGGACATGCATTTATTCCAAAAAAGAAGGAAATAAAAATAAATCTCTCCATCTAATTATTAGGTTTTAGGTTCTACAGCTACAGTGATCGTTTGGCGCAGGTCAGTCCACCTTGATTGTAGGCAAAGCGTGAGATAGAAGACTGTCTGCGAAGACTGATAGGCTAACGGTTTCGCTTTGTGTAGCATAGTGATAATGCTGTCAATCAATGGGCTACATTATACAAATCCATTATTCCGACTTAAGGTCATGTGTTATGTTGTCTGTTAGGCTATGTGTTTTGTTTCAATGGAAGAACTGTTGGAATGGAAGAACTGCACTGCCTACAGTGCCCAGAATGCTGTTTGAAATTGTTAGAATTATGTGGATGAGACTGCAGCAACCACCAATAGCTGCATTCACTTTTTTTTAACCTTGTTTGACATTGACAGATAATTTTCTATACACGATTTATTGCAGGATAGAATGAAAAAAAGTGATTTAGTTCTGTCCTTGAGCTGTTCTTGTCTATTCATGTTCTGTATTATGTCATGTTTCATGTTTTGTGTGGACCCCAGGAAGAGTAGCTGCTGCTTTTGCAACAGCTAATAAAATATGAAGTCACAACCATTTTTTATATACGTTTTATGGAGTATCTGTGGGTGCGTGTATGTGTGTGTTTTTATGTGTATGTGTGCGTGTGCATGCCTGTGTGTGTGGTGTGTATTTTGCATTGACAGACTGATTAGGGCCTGATCTATCTGTGGCCTGGTGACCTGGCATGTTCTGAGCGTGTTGTTCTGCCACCTGCCTGCCCGGCTGCAAACCATCACTCTTGGCAGGCAGGTTGAGGAGGAGCACAATGTTTTGTCATGGTTGCTTATTGACGACACTAATGGAGTACAAAGAGATTTTATTGAGTGGGTGGGGCAATGAAAGGTGTGTGTGTGTGTGTGTGTGTGTGCCTGCGTGCGTGCGTGCGTGCGTGCGTGCGTGCGTGTGTGTGTGTGGTGAGACAGAGAGAGGGAATGGTTGTATTCATTGTAACAAAATGGACTGGCTTTATTCAGTTGCAAACTATCATGCCAATCTCATGGACTGAAACTCCTTGTATCTATAACTCCTATTATCCCCAGCACCATTCCTTAATTCCAAATCAAGTGGTGCGGGGCTGTTGTTGGGCTGAAACACAAACTCAGGATTGGGGCTTTAATCGCCATCTATAATGAAGTCAACAGCTATTATTACTGCACACTTTGCTACTGTGCAAACTCTTAGGATAGGATAGGCATATGTGATCCCTGTCCCTGTCCCTGTCCCTGTCCCTGTCCCTGTCCCTGTTGTTTGACTGCTGCGGCTGTGCAGTGAGATGAGATGGCTTTGACTGGCAGACCTGGGTGAAAATTATATTTGAAATCTTTCAAATGCTTTTTAGCGTTTGCTTTTAGTGCACTGTATAGGGAATAAGGTGCAGACTGTAATTAGTCCCATTCTGTCTGGTATGATTTATAGAGCCTCCATCTCAGTGTGAAGGTGATCTATAGGATACTGAAAAACAGTCTGGATCCCAAATGGAACCCTATTCCCTATATCAGGCCTGGGCAATTCCAGTCCTCGCGGGTAACACTTTTCTCCCATCCCTAGAAAACACATCTGATTTAAACTAATTGCATTTTTAACTGAAGATCATGATTAGTTGATTGTTGGAGTCAGGTGTGTTAGCTGGGGCTGGGGCAAAAGTGTGACACCAATCAGGGCCCCGAGGACTGGAGTTGCCCAGGCCTGCCCGGACTGGAATTGCCCAGGCCTGCCCTATATAGTGCACTACTTTTTACCAGAGCCTTATGGGACACAGCACTGTAAATCCTCCTCAGCCCTCCACCTGTTCTCTCCTGTAGCTGTGGTTGTAATCTTTCTCAGTGTATTGGAAGCAATGAGATTGACACTGTTGACAATGATATGATGAGCCTTGTCTAGGAGCACAACACTACTGTTTCACACCCACTTTCTAGGTATGATATGTATGAGTGATGCTGACTGTAATCAACTTTTCAATGCATTTGGTACATTACAAACTAGAGGTCGACCGATTAATCTGAATGGACGATTAATTATTAATTAGGGCCGATTTCAAGTTTTCATAACAATCGGAAATCGGTATTTTTGGGCACCTATTTTATTTTATTTTATTTTTTTTATACCTTTATTTAACTAGGCAAGTCAGTTAAGAACACATTCTTATTTTCAAGGACGGTCTAGGAACGGTGGGTTAACTGCCTCGTTCAGGGGCAGAACGACAGATTTTCACCTTGTCATCTCGGGGGATCTAATCTTGCAACCTTACAGTTAATTAACTAGTCCAACGCAATAACGACCTGACTCTCTCTCGTTCCACTCCACAAGGAGCCTGTTACGCGAATTCAGTATACCAATGTTAGTTGCTATCTAGCATTAAACATATCTTATAAAAACAATCAATCATAATCACTAGTTAACTTTAACTACACATGGTTGATGATATTACTAGATATTATTGTAATGACCCGGCTGGGTCATAAAAGGAAAAGAGACGGACTCTAGGTGTGCAGGTCAGAACACAGGTTTATTCCTAAACTGGGCTATTGTTCAGGCCACAGCCGACGCCGCTAAATGCCGAACGTACACAATTATACCATGTCGAGTTAAGGGTCACTCTCATAGGAACAGATCAAGGCCCCGAACAGAAGAGAGAGAGATGAGACAGTAATCACTATTTATGCATTTCTAAACCCCACGGGATTACCCATCATACCCCCCCAACCTTTCCATCTGTCCTGACATATTTAACCCCTGCTAGTAGCCATGAGAACCATAACACACCCACAAACACAGAACACAATACCGGGTCGTTACATTATCTAGCGTGTCCTGCGTTGCATATAATCTGACTGAGCATACAAGTATCTAAGTATCTGATTGAGCGGTGGTAGGCAGAAGCAGGCGCGTAAACATTCATTCAAACAGCACTTTCGTGCGTTTTGCCAGCAGCTCTTCATTGTGCGTCAAGCATTGCGCTGTTTATGACTTCAAGCCTATCAACTCCCGAGATGAGGCTGGTGTACCCGAAGTGAAATGGCTAGCTAGTTAGCGCGTGCTAATAGCGTTTCAAACGTCACTCGTTCTGAGACTTGGAGTAGTTGTTCCCCTTGCTCTGCTTGGGTAACGCTGCTTCGATGGTGGCTGTTGTCGTTGTGTTGCTGGTTCGAGCCCAGGGAGGAGCGAGGAGAGGGACGGAAGCTATACTGTTACACTTGCAATACTAAAGTGCCTATAAGAACATCCAATAGTCAAAGGTTAGTGAAATACAAATGGTATAGAGGGAAATAGTCCTATACTTCCTATAATAACTACAACCTAAAACTTATTACCTGGGAATATTGAAGACGCATGTTAAAAGGAACCACCAGCTTTCATATGTTCTCATGTTCTGAGCAAGGAACTTAAACGTTAGCTTTCTTACATAGCACATATTGCACTTTTACTTTCTTCTCCAACACTTTGTTTTTGCATTATTTAAACCAAATTGAACATGTTTCATTATTTACTTGAGGCTAAATTGATTTTATTGATGTATTATATCAAGTTAAAATAAGTGTTCATTCATTATTGTTGTAATTGTCATTATTACAAATACATTTTTAAAAACCGGTGGATTTAATCGGTATCGGCCTTTTTGGTCCTCCAATAATCGGTATCGGTATCAGCTTTGAAAAATCATAATCGGTCGACCTCTATTACAAACAGTACATTACTTCCATGAGCTAACTGTAAGATGGTTTCTGGTCAAGGTTACATCATTATACAAACTGTTAACGAAGTGGAATGAATTGTTGGTTGCTTTGAATATAAAATATGTTTACACACACACACCTCTCTCTCTATCTCTCTCGCTCTCTTTTTTCTTTCTATCTGTGAATGCAGCAAATGTATTCACATTTCATATTTAGGCCTATTTTTACTCCTGGTGAAGCTGAGCCCAGGGGCTGCCTCTCGTAAAGTGGTCAGGAATGGGGCAGAAACTAATACATTGCCACCACGTCTCTACGGAGATTAACAAATGATAACCAGGAGACTGAGTCTGCATCCGAAATGGCACCCCATTCCCTATCTAATATATACCTATATAGTGAATAGGGTGCCAATTGGGATATAGCCTAGGATGGAGGGATGGAGGGAAGGCCCATTTCTTTTAAGGTATCTGTAACTAACAGATGCATATCTGTATTCCCAGTCATGTGAACTCCATAGATTAGGGCCTAATTATGTGACTTCAATTGACTGGTTTCCTCATATAAACTGTAACACAGTTAAAATCTTTGAAATTGTTGCATGTTGCATTTATATTTTTGTTCAGTATGGCAGGATGGAGGGAAGGACAAGGCTGGAAGGTAGAGGAAAAGAAGAGAAAGAAAGAAGTAGAGTCTTCTTCTTTCTTTCTAAAGGGGTAATGAATCATACAGTGTCGTTCCTGACAGGACTAGGGCGTTAGGTCCTATTTCAGGAGAAACAGAAAGTGAAAAGGAACACTGTCTGCCTGAGAACATCCAATAGAAATGTGATGTGTGAAATCTGTGCTACATACTTAGATATGCCATTTAGCTGATGCTGTTATCTAAAGAAACTTACAGTACCACGAGTGCATATATTTTTTATATGTGACCCCAGAGGGAATTGAACCCATAACCCTGGCGTTGCTAGGACCTTGCTCTTATTAACTGAACCGCACAGAATTACACATTACTTTTTATTTTCTTCTTGCATGTTTGTTTTAGTTACTACTTCCATTTCACCTCTGACTTAAACAGCTTATTTCACCCTATGGTTCTTTCTTTCAAGTGGCCTTTTAATTGCTCCCCTGCCTCTGGTCTTGTCAGGTTGTCTCATTGGCCACAATACTGTGTGGTTCACTGTCATGACATCCCCTAACTAAGCTCTCTTTATGCATGTCTTATTTCTCTGTTGTTTGTTTGTCTCTTTATCAAAATGCTAATGCTAACCCCTGACCCAGCATGACACAGCTAGTACACTGCCACGGGCTGGCAGGATATATGCTAATTTGGACATTTTCTTTTTGTCAGGAATTAAAGTTCATATTCCACAGCTTCTAATCTAAAACATTAAGATGTGTACTCATTGCAAAGGCAATACAGATCGTCAGGGGATGTAACTTTGCATTTCAGTACATGATGTCTAATTTATGTGTCATGAGTTTCTTGACTCTACACTATTATGGAACGATATGCAATACCTCAAATATGGTCACGCTACCAGTAGAATGAACACATAGTAAAAACAGCACAGAAGGCAGCAGAAAAGAAGAGGGCCTGTCTCAGAGTATGAGTGTTGATGTACAGTATAGAATCAGGTCCCCACTCTTATTCATTATGATTTAAAAGACAAAACTGATCCTAGATTAGCACCCCCTACTCTGAGACTCATTGTGAATACGGGTCTAGGAGGCAAGGTCGTAACATAACAAGCATCTACTGAGACATGCCAGAACCACTAACTGGACATACAGTGCATTCGGAAAGCATTCAGACCCCTTCACATTTTCCACATTTTGTTACGTTACAGCCTTATTCTAAAATGTATGTTTTTTTCCATCATCAATCTACACACAATACCCCATAATGACAAAGCAAAAACAGGTTTTTGAAATGTTGGCACATTTATAAATAAAATAAAAAAACTTAAATATCACATTGACATAAGTATTCAGACCCTTAATCAGTAATTTGTTGAAGCACATGGCAGCGATTACAGCCTCGAGTCTTCTTGGGTATGACGCTACCAGCTTGGCACACCTGTATTTGGGGAGTTTCTCCCATTTTTCTCTGCAGATCCTCTCAAGCTCTGTCAGGTTGGATGGGGAGTGCCGCTGCACAGATATTTTCAGGTCTCTCCAGAGATGTTCGATCGGATGCAAGTCCGGGCTCTGGCTGGGCCACTCAAGGACAATCATAGACTTGTCCAGAAGCCACTCCTGCATTGTCTTGGCTGTGTGCTTCGGGTCGTTGTCCTGTTGGAAGGTGAACCGTCACCTCAGGTCCTGAGCGCTCTGGAGCAGGTTTTCATCAAGGATCTATCTGTACTTTGCTCCATTCCTCTTTCTCCTGACTAGTCTCCTAGTCCCTGTTGCTGAAAAACATCACCGCAGCATGATGCTGCCACCACCATGCTTCACTGTAGGCATGGTGCCAGGTTTCCTCCAGATGTGACACTTGGCATCCAGGCTAAATAGTTCAATCTTGGTTTCATCAGACCAGAGAATCTTGTTTCTCATGGTCTGAGAGCCCTTTAGGTGCCTTTTGGCAAACTCCAACTCCCATCTCCACAGAGGAATTCTGGTGCTCTGTCAGAGTGACCATCGGGTTCTTGGTCACCTCTCTGACCAAGGCCCTTCTCCCCCGATTGCTCAGTTTGGCCGGGTGGCCAGCTCTAGGAGAGTCTTGGTGGTTCCACACTTCTTCCATTTAAGAACGATGGATGCCATTGTGTTCTTGGGGGCCGTCAATGCTACAGAAATGTTTTGGTACCCTTTCCCAGATCAGTGCTTCGACACAATTCTGTCTCAGAGCTCTACGGACAGTTCCTTCGCCCTCATGGCTTGGTTTTTGCTCTGACATGCACAAATCATGTCCAATAAATTGAATTTACCACAAGTGGACTCCAATCAAGTTGTAGAAACATCTCAAGGATGATCAATGGAAATAAGTTGCACCTGAGCTCAATTTCGAGTCTCATGATAAAGGGTCTGAATACTTATGTAATAAGGTATTTCAGTTTTTTGTGTTTTATAAATTTGCTAATATTTCTAAAACCTTTTTCCCTTTTTCATTATTGGCTATTTAGTGTAGATTGATGCAGAATTGTACTTATTTAATCAATTTTAGAATAAGGTTATAATGTAATAAAATGTGGGGAAAAGTCAAGGGGATTGAATACTTAACGAATGCACTGTATCCTGGATGAGAAGTTAAAATAAGCTGTATTTTGAAAAATAGACCCGTGCCCAGTCTGCTTTCTCTCTCTGAGTGGGTGCTACATTGCTACTGTAACCACTGACTGAACAGACACAGTCTGTAACGTCATCTTGTTCCTAAGGCTGTAATGTGGAGCCAGAGTGTGGTCCCTGCCAGACACTGGTCTGTATGTCCAAGTAGAACTGGGTTCATATACTGCTTGGAATGATTTCAAATACTTAAGCTGGTGTTTGATTTATCTTGCCTGGTGCAATGAAACCAATAGAATATTGCAAAAGTGCAAATCCCACTCAACTGGCACTCTAGGCAGGCCAAGCAGCAGCTCAGTACCAGAACTTTCATTAAACCACAGGTTAAGAAAAAGCCTGTCAACTACACACACAGCCAAAACTGGATACTGATCCAATCAGGAGTGTGTTTCTAACTTCCAAATGCAACAGCTGATACATTTTCAGTTTTACATGTATTTATTTATCACAGGAGTTTTAGTATGCAAAGGTCAAGAACCATGCATCCTCTGAAACACAACCCTGCCAAGCCGCACTGCTTCTCGACACACGGCTTGCTTAACCCGGAAGCCAGCCACACCAATGTGTCGGAGGAAGCACTGTACAACTGACGACCGGAGTCAGCTTGCATGCACCCGGCCCGCCACAGGAGTCGCTAGAGCGCGATGGGACAAAGACATCCCGGCCAGCCAAACCGTCCCCTAACCCAGACAGCGCTGGATCAATTGTGCGCCGCCTCATGGGTCTCCCGGTCAAAATGTACATCAAAACTAGACGTTAAACTGATGTTTGTGCCCAGTGGGCTATAACCTCAGTTGAATCTTTGTATTATGTGATTAACTTTACCACCTTTTCCTCTGTTGATATCTTTTTCTGGTTCCTGATATCTTTTTCTGGCCCTTTTACTATCTCCGCGGTTTTAGACGAAAGACTGACAGGGAAAAACAGCTTTTCTTGTGGGTTCTGAGTTGAGTGAATCTTTTAGTGTTTTAGTTACTCATGCAGGAGTGAACCTGGTTAAATATATATGTGTTTTAATTATTCAGGGAGTTCTTGACATCAGAGTTTCAGTGAGATGATCTGTTGAATCTTAGTTACCATTGACAATGATGCGGTTGTATTTTTTTAACATTTGATTTTTGAATTTCAGAAGCTACTTAATCACTTTTCATCTCAATTAAAATTGCCCACAGACAGGTGTGACTGTCACCTTGATTCAAGGCAAGCTGCCTGACACTGACTGAGAAAATAATGCCTCATGTCGTCTTTTTCTCTCACATTTGAGTCCTTAATCCCTTTTCCGCTCAATATTACCTTAGTTGTTGTAGCGTCAGCACCTTTTTTTCAATTAACATTAACCTAGTTGTTGTAGCGTCAGCACCTTCTTTTCAATTAACATTAACCTAGTTGTTGTAGCGTCAGCACCTTCTTTTCAATTAACATTAACCTAGTTGTTGTAGCGTCAGCACCTTCTTTTCGTATGGATTTCAATAAAGAGTGATTGAGTCAAATCAGGTAAAAAAGTGCAAAACATTGCAAAAATCAGTTTGAAGATTTTAACTCTATCAAACCTGTAAAAAATATGGGAGAAGTGAAATTCGGCAAGGAAGCAACATTAAGTTATGTGTAGAATGATTTGTATTGAGCGAGAGAGAGAGAATGGCTCAGTGACAGCTGGGAAACATTACAGCACCTCTAATCCTTTCAACACTGACACCACAGTGCCACGCAGGACACACACACACACTCTCCGCTGACGTAATAGGAAACACACCACGTTAACCATATCCTGATACTGACGAGAAACTGAGAGAGGGTCGGCTGCAGTCAGTAGGCCACACACTCACATTCACACACACACAGATGTCTTATACAACCACTGCGAATAGAACATGTCCACGGTCAGTCCCTGACATCTGCACTGCTTTTGAACCAGGTCATTAGAAAAGGCCTTTTAATAGAAACATTAAATGGAGTGTATGACAAGTGTACCACAGAGGGTTTCAAATAGAGTTGAACGTGTCCCAAATTACACCCTATTCCCTATATAGTGCAGAGGGCCCTGGTCAAAACTAGTGCACTATAAAGGGAATATGGTGCCATTTGGGATGCAGACATAGTCCCATATGGCAGGTGGACCACAGAGGTTAGCACAAAGTTGAGTCCTTGTTCTACTTCCTCTAGCTTGCCCTCCTTCCTTTCCCGTCCCTCAGCCTCAGGTACGTGTTTCTGTCTGGGAGTAACATTACAGGGATCATGAATACTTCCATTAGCTGCTGTTCAATTATTTGTGGTTCCACTAGATCTGTGGTCTCACTACATCAGTGGTTCCCAAACTTTGTATTGTCCCGTACCCCTTCAAACATTCAACCTCCAGCTGGGTACCCCCTCTAGCACCAGGGTCAGTGCACTCTCAAATGTTGTTTTTTGCCATCATTGTAAGCCTGCCACACACACACTATACAATATATTTATTAAACAAAAGAATGAGTGTGAGTTTTTGTCACAACCCGGCTCGTGGGAAGTGACAAAGAGCTCTTATAGGACCACGGCACAAATAATAATATAATAATAATCAATAATTTTGCTCTTTATTTAGCCATCTTACATATAAAATCTTATTTGTTCATCAGAAATGGTGCATAACTCACCCCATGTTAATGAGAATGGTGTGCTTGAAAGGATGCACATAACTCTGCAATGTTGGGTTGTATTGGAGAGAGTTTCAGTCTTAAATCATTTTCCACACACAGTCTGTGCTTGTATTTAGTTTTCATGCTAGTGAGGGCCGAGAATCTACTCTCACATAGGTACAGTATGTGGTTGCAAAGGGCATCAGTGTCTTAACAGCTCGATTTGCCAAGGCAAAAAACTCTGAGCGCAGCCATATCCAGAAATCTGGCAGTGGCTTCTGATTAAATAACATTTTCACAGAACCGCTTGTTGTAATTTTGATGAGGCTCTCTTGTTCAGATATTGATAAGTGGACTGGAGACAAGGCATGAAAGGGATAACGAATCCAGTTGTTCGTTTTGGGGAAAGTACCTTTTTAATTGCGCAACCAGCTCACTCAGGTACTTCGCTATGTCACATTTGACATTGCCTATAAGCTTGAGTTAATTTGCACACAAAATCAAACAATGATGGAAAGACCTGTGTGTTGTCCTTGTTAATGCAGACAGAAAAGAGCTCCAACTTCCTAATCATAGCCTCAATTTTGTCCCGCACATTGAATATAGTTGCGGAGAGTCCCTGTAATCCTAGATTCAGATCATTCAGGCGAGAAAAAACATCACCCAGATAGGCCAGTAGTGTGAGAAACTCGTCATCATGCAAGCAGTCAGAGAAGTGAAAATGATGATCAGTAAAGAAAACTTTAAACTAGTCTCTCAATTCAAAAAGACGTGTCAATACTTTGCCCCTTGATAAACAGCACACTTCTTCTGTATGTTGTAAAAGCCTTACATGGTCGCAGCCCATATCATTGCATAATGCAGAAAATACACGAGTTCAGTGGCCTTGCTTTAACAAAGTTAACCATTTTCACTGTATTGACCAAAACGTCTTCCAAGCTGTTAGGAATTCCCTTGGCAGCAAGAGCCTCTCGGTGGATGCTGCAGTGTACCCAAGTGGCGTCGGGAGCAAATTCTTGCACGCGCGTTACCACTCCACTATGTCTCCCTGTCATGGCTTTTGCGCCATCAGTACAGATACCAACACATCTTGACCACCAAAGTCCATTTGATGTCACAAAACTGTCCAGTACTTAAAACATATCCTCTCATGTTGTTCTGGTTTCCAGTGGTTTGCAGAAGAGGATGTCTTCCTTAATTGACCCCCGATAAACGTAACGAACAAATACCAGGAGCTGTGCCAGGCCCGCCACGTCTGTTAACTCATCCAGCTGTAACGCATATAATTCACTGGCTTGTATGCAAAGCTGTAATTGTTTCAAAACATGTCCTGCCATGTCACTGATGCATCGTGAAACAGTATTGTTTGATTGAGACATTGTCTGTATAGTTTTTTTTGGCCTTTCCCCCAGCATTGTGCTAGCCATATCCGCGGCAGCAGGAAGAATGAAGTCCTCCACAATAGTTTTGGGCTTGCCTGTCCTAGCCACTCGGTAGCTCACCATATAAGACGCTTCTAGCCCCTTCTTATTAAGTATCTTTTGCTTTTAAACATCTCTTACTACTCGAAAGTCGTCTTTATTCTTGCTCAAAAAACTCCCATGGCTTATTTTTAAAATTGTCATATTTCGTTTCTAAATATCTGCGCAAGAGTGAAGGTTTCCCGCGAGAGAGTAACGGTTAATGTGATTGGATGTTAATTATTTGACTAGGCTACCTGTAGTTGACATTGTGTTGTAATTTCTCTGAACACTAGATGGTTTCATTTTATTTTTGGCAGTGAAACGAGGCTACTCAGGTGATGATGATAAACTCACCCAAATGTATAGCCCTGTTGGAAAATATAAATGTACTCTTTGAAAATTATTGTTGTATTTTGTATTTATACAGTAAAAGTCTGAAGTTTACTTACACCTTAGCCAAATACCTTTAAACTCAGTTTTTCATGTAATACCAGTAAAAATTCCCTGTCTTCGGTCAACTAGGATCATCACTTTATTTTAAGAATGTGTAATGTCAGAATAACAGTAGAGAGAATGATTTATTTCAGCTTTTATTTCTTTCATCACATTCCCAGCTGGTCAAAAATTTACATACACTCAATTAGTATTTGGTAGCGTTGCCTTTAAATTGTTTAACTTGGGTCAAACGTTTCAGGTGGTCTTCCACAAGCTTCCCACAATAAGTTGGGTGAATTTTGGCCCATTCCTCCTGACAGAGCTGGTGTAACCGAGTCATGTTTGTAAGCCTCCTTGCTCGCACACACTTTTTCTGTTCTGCCCACAAATTTTCTATAGGATTGAGGTCAGGGCTTTGTGATGGCCTCTCCAATACCTTGACTTGTTCTTAAGCCATTTTGCCACAACTTGGGGTCATTGTCCATTTGCTTGGGGTCATTGTCCATTTGAAAGACCCATTTGCGACCAAGCTTTAACTTCCTGACTGATGTCTTGAGATGTTGCTTCAATATATCCACATCATTTTCCACGTCATGATATCATCTATTTTGTGAAGTGCACCAGTCCCTCCTGCAGCAAAGCACCCCCACAACATGATGCTGCCACCCCCGTGCTTTACGGTTGGGATGGTGTTCTTCAGCTTGCAAGCTTCCCCCTTTTTCATTATGTCCAAGCAGTTCCATTTTTGTTTCATCAGACCAGAGGACATTTCCCTAAAAAGTACGATCTTTGTCCCCATGTGCAGTTGCAATCCGTAGTCTGGCTTTTTTTATGATGGTTTTGGAGCAGTTGCTTCTTCCTTGCTGAGCTGCCTGCTCCCAAGGATGAACCAGACTTGTGGAGGTCTACAATTTTTTTATTTGGATTTCTTTAGATTTTCCTATGATGTCAAGCAAAGAGGCACTGAGTTTGAAGGTAGGCCTTGAAATACATCCACAGGTACACCTCCAATTGACTCAAATTATGTCAATTCGCCTATCACAAGCTTCTAAAGCCATAACATACACTGCTCAAAAAAATAAAGGGAACACTTAAACAACACAATGTAACTCCAAATCAATCACACTTCTGTGAAATCAAACTGTCCACTTAGGAAGCAACACTGATTGACAATAAATTTCACATGCTGTTGTGCAAATGGAATAGACAAAAGGTGGAAATTATATGCAATTAGCAAGACACCCCCCAAAACAGGAGTGATTCTGCAGGTGGTGACTACAGACCACTTCTCAGTTCCTATGCTTCCTGGCTGATGTTTTGGTCACTTTTGAATGCTGGCGGTGCTCTCACTCTAGTGGTAGCATGAGACGGAGTCTACAACCCACACAAGTGGCTCAGGTAGTGCAGTTCATCCAGGATGGCACATCAATGCGAACTGTGGCAAAAAGGTTTGCTGTGTCTGTCAGCGTAGTGTCCAGAGCATGCAGGCGCTACCAGGAGCCAGGCCAGTACATCAGGAGACGTGGAGGAGGCCTTAGGAGGGCAACAACCCAGCAGCAGGACCGGTACCTCCGCCTTAGTGCAAGGAGGTGCACTGCCAGAGCCCTGCAAAATGACCTCCAGCAGGCCACAAATGTGCATGTGTCAGCATATGGTCTCACAAGGGGTCTGAGGATCTCATCTCGGTACCTAATGGTAGTCAGGCTACCTCTGGCGAGCACATGGAGGGCTGTGCGGCCCCACAAAGAAATGCTACCCCACACCATGACTGACCCATCGCCAAACCGGTCATGCTGGAGGATGTTGCAGGCAGCAGAACGTTCTCCACGGCGTCTCCAGACTCTGTCACGTCTGTCACATGTGCTCAGTGTGAACCTGCTTTCATCTGTGAAGAGCACAGGGCGCCAGTGGCGAATTTTCTAATCTTGGTGTTCTCTGGCAAATGCAAAACGTCCTGCAAGGTGTTGGGCTGTAAGCACAACCCCCACCTGTGGACGTCGGGCCCTCATACCACCCTCATGGAGTCTGTTTCTGACCGTTTGAGCAGACACATGCACATTTGTGGCCTGCTGGAGGTCATTTTGCAGGGCTCTGGCAGTGCACCTCCTTGCACTAAGGCGGAGGTACCGGTCCTGCTGCTGGGTTGTTGCCCTCCTACGGCCTCCTCCACGTCTCCTGATGTACTGGCCTGGCTCCTGGTAGCGCCTGCATGCTCTGGACACTACGCTGACAGACACAGCAAACCTTTTTGCCACAGTTCGCATTGATGTGCCATCCTGGATGAACTGCACTACCTGAGCCACTTGTGTGGGTTGTAGACTCCGTCTCATGCTACCACTAGAGTGAGAGCACCGCCAGCATTCAAAAGTGACCAAAACATCAGCCAGGAAGCATAGGAACTGAGAAGTGGTCTGTAGTCACCACCTGCAGAATCACTCCTGTTTTGGGGGGTGTCTTGCTAATTGCCTATAATTTTCACCTTTTGTCTATTCCATTTGCACAACAGCATGTGAAATTTATTGTCAATCAGTGTTGCTTCCTAAGTGGACAGTTTGATTTCACAGAAGTGTGATTGACTTGGAGTTACATTGTGTTGTTTAAGTGTTCCCTTTATTTTTTTGAGCAGTGTATATTTCTGGAATTTTCCAAGCTGTTTAAAGGCACAGTCAACTTATTGTATGTAAACGTCTGACCCACTGGAATTTTGATACAATGAATTATAAGTGAAATAATCTGTCAACAATTGTTGGAAAAATTACTTGTGTCATGCACCAGGTAGATGTCCTAACCGACTTGCCAAAACTATAGTTTGTGAACAAGAAATTTGTGGAGAGATTTAAAAATGAGTTTTAATGACTCCAACCTAAGTGTATGTAAACTTCCGACTTCAACGGTATATCTAAAAACTGGGCGTACCCCAGTTTGGGAATAGCTACACTAGATAAAAGAGAATTGTCTTAATTGTAACTGGTTCACTGCACCTTCCTCTTTCCACTGTTCATCATCATCCTCTCTGGATGGGTCTGAAATCACTGCAGCCATACTCTGAACATAATCTTTACTTCTGTTGTAGCCCTCTAGCCTGGAATATTTCATTTGATGTTTTATTCTAAATGTTACGATTGGAGTTTAATATTGTATGAGGCATTATTTTCCCTTTTTCAGTCTAGTTGTCTGCTTTGAATCAAAGTGAAAAGTGTGACGGATGGGCAGCCACAGATGTTGTGGCTCGTACCCTATAGCTACAGTACATAGGCCTACCTCATACCCCAGCTGACCTCGCACATCACAATCAGCTCTCTAGACACACCCTTTTGCCATGCAACACTGCACAGATCTCACAGAACAACACTTGTAACCCGGCTGTTTTTTAGGGATAATCTGTCCAGTCAGTGAGGATACAAATCAGTTATATTAGACGTAATATGATTGCAGGAAGGTTCAAATTATAGCACAAATGGCCCGGCATGTAGGTTAACAGCCAGGCTTTGTAAAGGCTATCTGTGAGTTTATTGGTCCAGGCCAGATTAGGATTACTCACCAAGAGATAATTGTGAGGTTAAATAATCCTAATACCGAATGCGTAACAGCAGTACGGATCAATATGTCCATTTCTAATGCACGGTTATGATATTGAAAATAATTTCCACCTCCATTCTGTCTTTCCCTCCATTTCGTGATGCAGCTAGCGTGCTAGTAAATCGCCTGTGACCTGTGATTGTCTGTAATCCATTGAGTCTTTGTAGTACACAAAATATGAAGTGTAGGGTATTATATTATGTCACACAGCGCGAGTGATTGGTTGCCCCTCTTATGCCCCTCCTGTTACCATACTGAGGAAAAGGCACATAGAGATAGATAATACACTGATCTATTTAATTATATGACACAGCATGCCATTGGTATTTATGTGTGATAACTGATTATGTAAATTCCTGGTATTCTCCAACATGTATTTTCTATAATCCCGGAAGGATTTGATGTTTACCACAAATGTTTATTTTATTTTATCTACATTTTTTCTAGCATTTGCGTTTGGTGGTGGTGTATGCATTAAATTGTTTGCTGTCTGTTTAATCTCCTGTAACTCTGTTAGTTCACTTTGTACACAGTGTTACTCCTGTTCATCTCTGCAAATAAATAGTGGCAGGACTCAGGAGAAGGCAGCACTTGAATAGTCTTCTTAACCTTCTGTTATTTTGCTGCTATCCCGGAGTTCTTGCCATCTTCTTAAAAGCCTTTGTAATTCTCAGTACGTTGGCTTGCCTCGCTTCCTCACACCTGTATTGTTGGTGGAAGCCGGCCATTCCATTGCAAAAGGTCAACCCACATTCAGAAAAATGCTGGGTAGTGGACAGAACACACATTGGGTTATTTTGACCCAGCCAGTTGGGTGACTTAGTCGGGTTGTTTTCTTTGGATTCTGGAGGCGTGGCTTAGTAGGGCTGTGGTTTTCAGATAGTTATTTTTGGCCACCTGTGAGAGTAAATGTAATTCCTGTTCATCATGTTAAGTTTGGGCGATATAGCGTTTATACCCAATACCAGAGTATTTTGTAGTACCTTTTTTTTTAAATATATATATATATACAGTGGGGAGAACAAGTATTTGATACACTGCCGATTTTGCAGGTTTTCCTACTTACAAAGCATGTAGAGGTCTGTAATTTTTTTATCATAGGTACACTTCAACTGTGAGAGACGGAATCTAAAACAAAATTCCAGAAAATCACAGTGTATGATGTTTAAGTAATTCATTTGCATTTTATTGCATGACATAAGTATTTGATCACCTACCAACCAGTAAGAATTCCGGCTCTCACAGACCTGTTAGTTTTTCTTTAAGAAGCCCTCCTGTTCTGCACTAATTACCTGTATTAACTGCACCTGTTTGAACTCGTTACCTGTATAAAAGACACCTGTCCACACACTGAATCAAACAGACTCCAACCTCTCCACAATGGCCAAGACCAGAGAGCTGTGTAAGGACATCAGGGATAAAATTGTAGACCTGCACAAGGCTGGGATAGGCTACAGGACAATAGGCAAGCAGCTTGGTGAGAAGGCAACAACTGGTGGCGCAATTATTAGAAAATAGAAGAAGTTCAAGATGATGGTCAATCACCCTCGGTCTGGGGCTCCATGCAAGATCTCACCTTGTGGGCCATCAATGATCATGAGGAAGGTGAGGGATCAGCCCAGAACTACACGGCAGGACCTGGTCAATGACCTGAAGAGAGCTGGGACCACAGTCTCAAAGAAAACCATTAGTAACACACTACGCCATCATGGATTAAAATCCTGCAGTGCACGCAAGGTCCCCCTGCTCAAGCCAGCACATGTCCAGGCCCGTCTGAAGTTTGCCAATGACCATCTGGATGATCCAGAGGAGGAATGTGAGAAGGTCATGTGGTCTGATGAGACAAAAATAGAGCTTTTTGGTCTAAACTCCACTCGCCGTGTTTGGAGGAAGAAGAAGGATGAGTACAACCCCAAGAACACCATCCCAACCGTGAAGCATGGAGGTGGAAACATCATTCTTTGGGGATGCTTTTCTACAAAGGGGATAGGACGACTGCACCGTATTGAGGGGAGGATGGATGGGGCCATGTATCGCGAGATCTTGGCCAACAACCTCCTTCCCTCAGTAAGAGCATTGAAGATGGGTCGTGGCTGAGTCTTCCAGCATGACAACGACCCGAAACACACAGCCAGGGCAACTAAGGAGTGGCTCCGTAAGAAGCATCTCAAGGTCCTGGAGTGGCCTAGCCAGTCTCCAGACCTGAACCCAATAGAAAATCTTTGGAGGGAGCTGAAAGTCTGTATTGCCCAGCGACAGTGTGTGTGCAAACCTGGTCAAGAACTACAAGAAACGTATGATCTTTGGATTTGCAAACAAAGGTTTCTGTACCAAATATTAAGTTCTGCTTTTCTGATGTATCAAATACTTATGTCATGCAATAAAATGCAAATTAATTACTTAGAAATCATACAATGTGATTTTCTGGACTTTTGTTTTAGATTCCGTCTCTCACAGTTGAAGTGTACCTATGATAAAAATTACAGACCTCTACATGCTTTGTAAGTAGGAAAACCTGCAAAATCGGCAGTGTATCAAATACTTGTTCTCCCCACTGTATATATACCTTTTTCATGATATCCAATTGATAGTTACAGTCTTGTCCCATTGCTGCAACTCCCCTATAGACTCGGGAGAGGCAAAGGTCGAGAGCCATGCGTCCTCCAAAACACCACCCTGCGAAGCAGCACTGCTTATTGACTCACTGCTTGCTTAACCCAGAAGCTAGCTACACCAATGTGTCGGAGGAAACACTGTCCAGCTGGTGACCGAGGTCAGCTTGCAGGTGCCCGGCCAGCCACAAGGAGTCACTAGAGAGCGATGGGACAAGGAAATTCCGTCCAGCTACTGCGATGCAGTACCTTAGACCTCTGCGCCATTTGGGAGGCCCTGTACAATAATTTATCATTTGTTTAATTAAAAAATATATTTATTTTATTTTATTTTGTTCGTTTTTGGGGGTGTGTGGGTGTGTGTGCTACACCACTGCTTATAATTATGTTAAGTATAGCTGTAAGAAATCTAAGATGTGTCAAATAAATTATATCCAGCTCAGGGCTCCAGCTATGCGTTTGGTTTGCTAACTTGCTATCTAAGCGGCTAGATATCAAGATCAAGCTTCTTGGTTACACCAGAGACATCCAATCCTCTTGTGGATCAAGATTCCTGTTGCATCAAAATAATACATTATTTGCTTCCCTTGTGTGCCATTTGGTAATACCGTATGCCCCGGTATGGTACAGAAACAGTATGACATTATGAAAATCTGGATACCACCCAACCCTAGTTTGTACACCGCTACTATTTAAACATTATAACAAAGTGATAACTATCCCAACATTGGGATATGCATAGGCACTTGTGTAAGCCTCATAAAACCTACAAAAGTGTCAGTGCTAAACCTTAACATGTGATGACAATACAAAAGAACATGAAACAAAATTCATTAACTACCACGGGTGGCCCAAAATAACTATTTGAAAGCAACACGGCTACTAATCCATGCGTCCAGTCTACTGATCTGACCCGGTGGGTCATCGCTCAATAACCCAGCATCAATAACCCAACAATCCAACTAAGTGACTAAACTGGCTGGGTCAAAAATAACCCAACATGTGTTCTGTTCAATATTTACCCAAATCGGGTAGTTAAAAACTAAAAAATGTACAGTGTTTTGCTTTAAAATGCACACCACATGGCCCACTCTCCTAGTGGCTTGTTCTTGGACCTGATTATGTAGCTCTGGCGCATACTTCAGTAGTCTGTTCTCTATAGTAGTAGCAGTAGTGGTAGTATTAGTCGTAGTTACTGTATTATCCTAGATGGAAGACTGATTTGCAGCATACTTTGTCTGCTCCATGTGTTTGGAGCACAACTGACTAAGCCCATTTCCATCATATAATATAGTTTCCAGTCCACCCCCCACCACCACCCTGCCACCAGGAGGAATGAGTCCCATGTCAGGCATGCAGTGTTATCAGTGTATGTTAAGGAACACAGCCATCCATGAATTTAACACAGATTGCCCAAATTTGTTCTAGTCTCTCTAGTCGCTAGTCCTTTCAGCTACACTGCCATACTGACAGACAGACAGGTAGGACTGCACAGGCAATTACTGGGCACCATGACTTTCAGGTGTGTTCTCAAAGGGAGGAAAATCCTTCACAGAAACAGGTCTGATTTCCAACCTGTCAAAAAGCAAATGGAAATGTTTTGCCCTATTTGTTAGGTTAGTCTGCTGCTTGGGTGAACAGCCCGAAGTGGTCAGAAATGAAGGGAAAAGTTTCAACTGTAGTCACTTTCTCTATTCAGACCAAACAGCATTCTTAGAGTTTTTTCTCTTTATGGACCAAACAACCTTTTCTCGTAATGTTCTTCTTCTTCTCTGTTCTTAGTAATGGGGTCACATTCCGCTCCTGTCTGTAGTGGGTTGTGGTTATGTGCCTCTCATGCGAATAAACCAACCCTTCACCTCTGTGGCGTTATTGCCTAGCACCAAGCCATCTGGTCCTCACAGCTTACAGGCAGGCCTCCCACGTTTTACCTTTCTCGCTCTCGCTCCACTTGTATGTCACTGTGAATATCACACAGTACTTGGCAACAAAGAGTGGTGTCATCCTCCTGGACAACCTGTAAATAAATGGTATATATCGATATTTATGAACCGGACTGATGCCTTTGTCCAAGGTGACTGTCTGCCTATGAAATGGAACTCACCGCACACATACTGTATATCAGTACACACTGTGGCAAGCCGAGCACTACGGCGTGCTAGCACCAAGGGCACGTGTGTCTGCTGTGTGGGTTGCAACAATAAAACACACGCACACACAAACACAACATGTCCTTATGCTGATAAATCAAGCAAGGAAACACAGTGGGGGACAGAGAGATTGATAGCTAAAACATTGGAATCATCCTGCATGGCTCTCAGTGGTTGCATAATACGTATGTATGTTTCATTAGAATTAATGTAAAACCTTTGAAATATAATCTGGCTCAGTGGGGTATTCATCCATTGTGTTATTGTCAGACTAGTCCAGACTAGACTCGACCTCCACCACAGACCCTACTCTCATAACAATTAACGCTGTAAGTGTTGAATTAACACTTGCTAGTGTAAAATAACCCCCAGTGTTAGTGTTAGTAACCAGACTCAAAAGTCAAGGCAGTCTGAGAAATATGCAAATAAAGCTTTACACTATGTAGTGTGCTAATTCAACACTGTTCAGTGTCTATTCGGGTCCACACTTTCAGTGTTAATTTAACACAGGGGAACTTGCTGTGTGTGGTTTTTATAGCCTACTTTTTGACACTTGGCAGCAGACTTTTCAATCATATATAGACAAACATTCCATGGCAAAAATCTCATAACAGAATGTTCTCATGTTTCTACATATTGTCAACATCACTTTTTAGAACATCCCTTTTGGTTGTACTATTTCCATCCAGGCCTACATGAATCCTCAACGATTCTGCCCGTACCCTGAAACAGTGCTGGTTGAGTGGGCGTCAGTGAGTTGGTGTCTGCTCTGCTGTTGATGTGCGCTGAGGCTAATGTGTCATGCTTTTCCAGTACGGCTGCCCACATTGAAATCACCCCTCAAGTACATGTACTGCTGTTTTCATAAAATATGGCCAAGGTAAGCCCAGGAAGAACTGACTTAATTGTGTAGTTTAGGAAGTGATTTACCTTTTCAGACAGTTTATGTATTCCATAATAACATTGAGTTCCAATACAGTAGTTCTTTGTACCTTTACAGTATGCACTTTATGATCTCTTATTGAATAGTACATCTGGCATCAGATGTGAGTCACAGAGACAAGGGCTTCTGGGGGATCCCCGAGGTGTCAAGGAATATAAATAGTAAGGATTCATCTGAGTTTATCTAAATTATTGATACTGTCCTGGGTTACAGTCAGGATGATATGGATTATTGATACTGTCCTGGGTTACAGTCAGGATGATATGGATTATTGATACTGTCCTGGGTTACAGTCAGGATGATATGGATTATTGATACTGTCCTGGGTTACAGTCAGGATGATATGGATTATTGATACTGTCCTGGGTTACAGTCAGGATGATATGGATTATTGATACTGTCCTGGGTTACAGTCAGGATGATATGGATTATTGATACTGTCCTGGGTTACAGTCAGGATGATATGGATTATTGATACTGTCCTGGGTTACAGTCAGGATGATATGGATTATTGATACTTTCCTGGTGTGAGGAGTAGGGCTACATAATATATCAAATTCATATTGACAATCACAATATCGACATGCGCAATTTCAATTCGCAAGAGATTTTAAAAAAAATTTATGCAAACATTTTTTGTTGATGCGTGTAACATCCATTTTTATAGTTTCATTAATTTGTATTTTTCCTCTTGCAGTTGCTTTCCACCCACCAAGCCCGTGCCGTCACTCAAGCGGCACAGTTCCTCCTCCTTGCTGTTAGATCCACTAAGACTTTGCATCAATGATGTATACTGATCAAAAATATAAACGCAACATGTAAAGTGTTGGTCCCATGTTTCATGAGCTGAAATAAAAGATCCCAGAAATGTTCCATACGCACAAAAAGCTTATTTCTCTCAAATTCTTTGCACACATTTGATTACATCCCTGTTAGTGAGGAAATCCCCCTTTGCCAAGACAATCCATCCACCTGACAAGGGTGGCATATCAAGAAGATGTACACAGGTGCACCTTGTGCTGGGGACAATAAAAGGCCACTAAAATATGCAGTTTTGTCACACAACACAATGCTACAGATGTTTTCAAGTTTTGAAGGAGCATGCAAATGGCATGCTGACTGCAGGAATGTCCACCAGAGCTGTTTTATTATTTGTTTATTTGTTGTCTTTTTTCATCATATCCAATTGGTAGTTACAGTATTGTCCCATTGCTGCAACTCCCATACGGACTCGGAAGAGGTGAAGGCCGAGAGCCATGCATCCTCCGAAACATAACCCTGCCAAGCCGCACTGCTTCTTGACACAATGCACGCTTATCCCGGAAACACCGTACACCTGGCGACCGTGTCAGCGTGTCACCCAGCCCGACACAGGAGTCGCTAGAGCGCGATGGGACATGGACATCCCGGCCGGCCAAACCCTCCCCTAACCGGGACGACAATGGGCCAATTGTGCGTCCTCTCATTGGTCTCCCGGTTGTGACCAGCTGCGACATAGCCCAGTACTGAACCAGGATCTGTAGTAACGCAGCTAACACTGCAATGCAGTGCCTTAGACCGCTGCGCCACTCGGGAGGCATCCACCAGAGCTGTTGACAGAGAATTGAATGTTAATTTCTCACCCGTAAGAAGCCTCCAACATTGTTTTAGAGAATTTGTCAGTACGTCCAACCGGCCTCACAACCACAGACCACGTGTAACCACGCCAGCCCAGGACCTCCACATCTGGCTTCTTCACCTGCGGGATCGTCTGAGACCAGAACAGCTGATGAAACTGAGGAGTATTTCTGTCTGAAATAAAGCCCCTTCGTGAGGAAAAACTCAGTCTGATTGACTCCCCAGTGGATGAGCCTATGCCCTTCCCAGGCCCACCAATGGCTGCACCCCTGCCCAGTTATGTGAAATCCATAGATTATGTCCTAATTAATTAATTTCAATTGACTGATTTTCTTATGTGAACTGTAACTTAGTAAAATCATTGAAATGGTTGAGTGTATATTTTTGTTCAGTTTAATATAAACCCTGGATTGCTGATGCAATGTATTGGCAAAGATTATCTATTATATTATTACTGAACATTTTCAACTTGAGTATCTTGACCAATTCCATACCCAGCATTTGGAAATCAGCTTATGTCCTCCCACTGCTAAAGGGTGGAGATCCCTCAGTTGCTAATAACTATTGTCCTATCTCTAAACTCCCTATCCTGGCCAAAGTATATGAATCCCTAGTGAAGTCACAGTTATAAAATATATTCATTGCTATGGCAGTGGCAAATTACATCATTAATGCACTTGATAAAAAACAACATTGTGCTGCTCTGTTTGTGGATTCATCAAAGGCCTTTGATTCAGTTGACCATGAATTGTTGCTAGCTAGACTCAGTAACATTGGTCTCAGTAAAGGGGCAGTAAATTAGTTTAGGAACTATCTTTCTGACAGAACACAATGTGGCTATACTGACAATCACAAGTCTAGCTTTCTTGAGATTAATAGAGGTGCGCCCCAGGGTTCCATTTTAGCTCCTGTGTTGTTCTCAATTTTTATTTATGATTTGGGAACTGGGATGCAACCAGCAAAGTTACATCTATATGCAGATGATACAGTCATATACAGTTAAAGTCGGAAGTTTACATACACTTAGGTTGGAGTCATTAAAACATGTTTTTCAACCACTCCACAAATTTCTTGTTAACAAACTATAGTTTTGGCAAGTCGGTTAGGACATCTACTTTCATCTACTTTACACAAGTAATTTTTCCAACAATTGTTTACAGATTATTTCAATTATACTTCACTGTATCACAGGTGCTGCACCCTCGACAACTACTGTGATTATTATTATTTGACCATGCTGGTCATTTATGAACATTTGAACATCTTGGCCATGTTCTGTTATAATCTCCACCCGGCACAGCCAGAAGAGGAATGGCCACCCCTCATAGCCTGGTTCCTCTCTAGGTTTCTTCCTAGGTTTTGGCCTTTCTAGGGAGTTTTTCCTAGCCACCGTGCTTCTACACCTGCATTTCTTGCTGTTTGGGGTTTTAGGCTGGGTTTCTGTACAGCACTTTGAGATATCAGCTGATGTACGAAGGGCTATATAAATAAATTTGATCACGATTCCAGTGGGTCCGAAGTTTACATACACTAAATTGACTGTGCCTTTAAATAGCTTGGAAAATTCCAGAAAAGGATGTCATGGCTTTAGAAGCTTCTGATAGGCTAATTGACATAATTTGAGTATTTCAAGGCCTACCTTCAAACTCAGTGCCTCTTTGCTTGACATGATGGGAAAATTACAAGAAATCAGCCAAGACCCAGAAAAAAATTGTAGACCTCCACAAGTCTGGTTCATCCTTGGGAGCAATTTCCAAACGCCTGAAGGTACCACATTCATCTGTACAAACAATAGTATGCAAGTATAAACACCATGGGACCACGTAGCCGTCATACCGCTCAGGAAGGAAACGCGTTCTGTCTCCTAGAGGTGAACGTACTTTGGTGCGAAAAGTGCGAATCAATCCCAGAACAACAGCAAAAGACCTTGTGAAGATGCTGGTTGAAACGGGTACATAAGTATCAATATCCACAGTAAACCGAGTCCTATATCGACATAACCTGAAAGGCTGCTCAGCAAGGAAGAAGCCACTGCTCCAAAACCGCCATAAAAAAAGCCAGACTACAGTTTGCAACTGCACATGGGGACAAAGATCGTACTTTTTGGAGAAATGTCCTCTGGTCTGATGAAACAAAAATAGAACTGTTTGGCCATAATGACCATCGTTATGTTTGAAGGAAAAAGGGGGATGCATGCAAGCCGAAGAACATCATCCCAACCGTGAAGCATGGGGGTGGCAGCATCATGTTGTGGGGGTGCTGTGCTGCAGGAGGGCTTGGTGCACTTCACAAATTAGATGGCATCATGAGGTAGAAAATGATGTGGATATATTGAAGCAACATCTCAAGACATCAGTTAGGAAGTTAAAGGTTGGTCGCAAATGGGTCTTCCAAATGGACAATGACCTCAAGCATACTTCCAAAGTTGTGGCAAAATGGCTTAAGGACAACAAAGTCAAGGTATTGGAGGCCATCACAAAGCCCTGACCTCAATCCCATAGAAAATGTGTGGGCAGAACTGAAAAAGTTTGTGCGAGCAAGGGGGCCTACAAACCTGACGCAGTTAAACCAGCTCTGTCAGGAGGAATGGGCCAAAATTCACCCAACTTATTGTGGGAAGCTTGTGGAAGGCTACCCGAAACGTTTGACCCAAGTTAAACAATTTTAAGGCAATGCTACCAAATACTAATTGAGTGTATGTAAACTTCTGACCCACTGGGAGTGTGATGAAAGAAATAAAAGCTGAAATAAATCATTCTCTCTACTATTATTCACATTTCACATTCTTGAAATAAAGTGGTGACCCTAACTGACCTAAGACGGGGCATTTTTACTGGTATTATATGTCAGGAATTGTGAAAAACTGAGTTTAAATGTATTTGGCTAAGGTGTATGTAAACTTCCGACTTCAACTGTATTGATGTGCTCCTTCTCTCCTTCAGGCTGTTGAAGAGCTCCAGACTGATTTTCAGTCACTGTAGGCCTCCCTTTAGTGTCTCAAACTGGTCTTGAATGTACAAAAAACTTACCAGAGCTAGAAGTCTGAATGAGAGAGAATGTTAGCATTGTCACACCTGGTGGCTTATCCATTGAAAAAGTTTTGTCATACAAATACCTAGGTATTTGGTTGGATGACAAAATGTCCTTTAAAGTTAATGTGGATAATATGACAAAGCTTTAATTGAAATTGGGTTTTATTTTCCTATTAAGGCTTGCTTCCTGCTTATGGCTAGAAAGAATCTTGTTCAGGCCACTTTTCTCTCTGTAATTGATTATGGTTGGGGCGGCAGGTAGCCTAGTGGTTAGAGCGTTGAACTAGTAACCGAAAGGTTGCAAGATTGAATCCCTGAGCTGACAAGGTAAAAATCTGTTGTTCTGCCCCTGAACAAGGCAGTTAACCCACTGTTCCTAGGCTGTCATTGAAAATAAGAATTTGTTCTTAACTGACTTGCCTAGTTAAATAAAGTACTTTTTTTTTTACTTGTTGTATATGCATGCAACTTTCTCCTTCTTACAGAGACTGGACTCTTTATCATGCATCCTTGCGCTCTATTACAAATGCCAAGTCACTCACCCATTGCACATTGTACCAAATGGTAGGTTGGACCTCACTTTATATGTGCAGAAAGCTATATTTGTATGTGTTCGTCTACAAAGCCCTTTTGGATAAACTCCCTCTTTACCTCTGTAGTCTGGTCTCCTTCACCACCAGCAGTTACCATACCCGGTCTGCTAGGTGGTTTCTACTTAAGACCGCAGGACATTTACAGTATTAGGTAAGACTGCCTTCTCGTCTTGTGCACTAGACGCATGGAATAGTCTACAATCCATGCTTTATCTAGATATGTTAGTGCCACTGATATAATTTAAATGCTTTTTTTAGGCTGGATCATGCTGTTGTTGTCACGCCCTGATCTGTTTCACCTGTTCCTGTGATTGTCTCCACCCCCTCCCAGCTTATTTTCTCCAGTGTTTCCTGTCTCTCTGTGCCAGTTCGTCTTGTATGGTAGTCAAGTCAACCAGCGTGTTTTTCCCGTACTCCTTTTGCTATTCTCTTTTTGATAGTCTTCCCGGTTTTGACCCCTGCCTGACTCTGGACTACTTTCCCGCCTGCCTGATCATCCTGCCTGCCCTGACCTTGACCCTTTTGCCTATCCACAACCATTCTCTTGCCTTGCCCTATTGGATTAATAAATACTGTAAAACTCCAACCATCTGCCTCCTTTGTCTGGATCTCGCCTTCTGTCATGGTAGTTGTATTGTATTGTTGTATGTTTTAATTCTGTAATGTATTGATTGTTGCTGCCTTCTTAGCCAGGTCTCCCTTGAAAAAGAGACTCTGGGTCTCAATGGGCTTTTCCTGGTTAAATAAATTCAAAAATAAAATTGACAAGATACAGTATATGAGTGACCGCTCTAACAATGGAAATACATGTCCTCAACGACAGGGCCGTGCACAGACCTTTCAGGGGGCAGGTGCTCAAAATAAAGAAAGGGCACCCTCCCCCGCTTGTTAAAAAAATTCACAACATACCAAATGCCTCTGTAGCGAATTTCTTTAAATGCATTTTTGCAACAATACACTCACTCATCACAAATGTGAAGCAAGCTAGTTACAGTGCCTCCTTAATAAGACAGGATTGACATCGGGAAAAGAGGGTGGGCTATCAGCTGATTATTGTTGTTGATGATGTAAATCTTCAAGTTAGCTAGCTCGATTTCTTTTGCTGATTGTGATTTACCTCTCTATGTCTTTCTGCATCTCTATGCTGCATGTATCAGCCAACCAGACCCAATATTGATGATGATGATGTAGGCTAAAATCAAGTGTTAATCAAATGTTAGTCTTCTGTCGCAGTACTGGTGATATTTACTGACTAGGTAGCTAGCTACACACACTCGACCAGTGATCGCATCTCTCAAGCCATGCATGTTTGGATACCGGGCGCGCACAATCTCCATACATGGCAGACTAGGACAAAGGTGTAACCGGGCGCACACGAGCTCCGTACAGGGCAGATCCATGCACAACCAACAGAAGGAGTGGAGGATGGGGGGTGGCGAACTTTATGACGACCTGCGGGCAGTGGGTTCTGAACAGCGATGATAAATGTATACAAAAAAAATATTATGGAGAAATTATATCACCACCCAAATGTGCACTTTTGAGACAGAAAGGGCAAAGGGGAATGTGGTCTGTACAGGTAGAGCCCTATCTGTGTACATGCCTGCTCAACGATGGAAGGCATGCGAGATCAGGTGGAACCATTCTAGCCAATGAGAAGTCAGATACGCTTCTGAACAACAGACACAACAACTAAGTTGTTTTTCTCAAAGTTGACGGAATGCCACATGCATCTATTTCTACTATAACGACACAAGGCGAGACCCAGATGCAGACACAGGAGGCAGATGGTTCAAGTCTCTGATATTTATTGAACAACGAGGGGCAGGTCGAAGACAGGCAATAGTTCATAACCAGGTCAGAGTCCAAACAGTACAGGGCGGCATGCAGGCTCGAGGTCAGGGACAGGCAGAATGGTCAGGCAGGCGGGCTCAGTGTCAGGGCAGGTAGAACGGTCAGGCAGGCGGGCTCAGTGTCAGGGCAGGCAAAAGGTCAGAACCGAGAGGACTAGAAAAGAGAGACCAGGGAAAACAGGAGCTTGCAAAAACGCTGATTGACTTGGCAAGACAAGACAAACTTGTCAGGACCCGGTGCGAGAAACAGTCACTAATAATCGTCAGAACCCAGAAGATGAGGCAGACACAGCAGTACTAGAGATGGTGGTTTAATAAAATAACAAAATCTTCAGGCAAAGAAACTAAATCCACAATGTCCAAAAATAAAGCCAAGAGGCACAAAATGGAAATCCTCCAAAATACAAAAGAAACTCCACAAAGTGGTAAAAAACAGCAGGGAAAAACAAACCTCAAAAGACTACTCAAATAATACACAAGAACTAAACCAGAGAACCTCTGGAAAATCCAACAAGAGAAATATCTGTATAAAACAAGGCTTGGGCTGGGGCTGGGTGCTAACTTACAAACACTGAGCAAGGAACTGAGGAACACACAGGGTTTAAATACTAACAAGGGAATGACCTACAGGTGCAAACAATAATTAGAGCAAGAAAAACAAAAGGTACAAAAAAGGTGCAATGGGGACATCTAGTGACCAAAACCCGAACAGTCTTGGCCAAAACCTGACAAAACTGGCAACGGACAAACAGAGAACACAGGTATAAATACACTGAGGGTAATAGGGAAGATGGGTGACACCTGGAGAGGGGTGGTGACAATCACAAGGACAGGTGAAAACAGATCAGGGTGTGATATATACAGTGCATTCAGAAAGTATTCAGACTCCTTGACTTTTTCCACGTTGTTACGTTACATCCTTATTCTAATATGGATTCAATTTTGTTTTATTAATCTACACACAATCCCCCATAATGACAAATGTATTTGAAATAAAAAACAGAAATACCTTATTTACATAAGTATTCAGACCCTTTGCAATGAGACTCGAAATTGAGCTCAGGTGCATCCTGTTTCCATTGATCATCCTTGAGATGTTTCTACAACTTGATTGGAATCCACCTGTGGTAAATTCAATTGATTGGACAAGATTTTGGAAAGGCACACACCTGTCTACATAAAGTTCCACAGTTGACCGTGCACGTCAGAGCAAAAAACAAGCCATGAGGTTGAAGGAATTGTCCGTAGAGCTTTGAGACAGGCTTGTGTCGAGGCACAGATCTGGTCCCCAAGAACACAGTGGCCTCCATCAATCTTAAATGGAAGAAGTTTGGAACCATCAAGACTCTTCCTAGAGCTGGCCGCCCGGCCAAAATTGAGCAATCGGGTGATAAGGGCATTGGTCAAGGAGGTGACCAAGAACCCCATGATCACTCTGACAGAGCTCCAGAGCTCCTCTGTGGAGATGGGAGAACCTTCCAGACCGACAACCATCTCTGCAGCACTCCACCAATCAGGCCTTTATAGTAGAGTGGCCAGATGAAAGGCACTCATCAGTGAAAGGCACATGACAGCCCACTTGGAGTTTGCCAAAAGGCACCTAAAAGACTCTAAGACCATGAGAAACAAGATTCTCTGGTTTGATGAAACCAAGATTGGAGGAACCAAGCTTGGCATTCAGGCCAAAGAGTTCAATCTTGGTTTCATCAAACTAGAGAATCTCGTTTCTCATGGTCTGAGAGTCTTTTGGTGGTGGCTGCATCATGAGAGACATGTGTGGAGGAAACCTTGCACCATCCCTATGGTGAAGCATGGTGGTGGCAGCATCATGCTGTGGCAATGTCTTTCAGCAGCAGGGACTGGTAGACTAGTCAGGATCAAGGGAAAGATGAACGGAGCAAAGTACAGAGAGATCCTTGATGAAATCCTGCTCCAGAGTGCTCAGGACCTCAGACTGGGGCAAAGGCCAGCCGGATCCCGGACTTGAATCCGATCGAACATCTCTGCAGAGACCTGAAAATAGCTGTGCATAGACATTTCCCATCCAACCTGACAGAGCTTGAGAGGATCTGTAGAGAAGAGAGCGTCATACCCAAGAAGACTCGAGGTTGTAATCACTGAAAAAGGTGCTTCAACAAAGTACTGAGTAAAGGGTCTGAATAGTTATGTATATGTTATATTTCTAAAAACCTGTTTTTGCTTTGTCGTTATGGGGTATTCTGTGTAGATTGATGAGTGAAAAAACTATTATCCATTTTAGAGTAAGGCTGTAACATAGCAAAATATGGAAAATGTCAAGGGGTCTGAATACTTCCCGAATGCACTGTAATTATGTGCACATGTACAAAACACCACATCTGTAATTTTAGTCCCATCTGAAACTGCCATGTAAGTAATTTTTACATGGCAGGAGAGTAACAATTCCAGCCAGAATAACCTGCTGTTTGGCAAACTCCAAGGTTCTCTGATAATAATAGACCCATGCAAATCGACATCCCTGTGTTTTGAGAGAAATTTTGTAATTTGACAGATGTTGCTCACGCTTCGCGCAAGAAAACAATACATGATGCGATAAATTGAAAAATTTGCTGCGCATAAGCTATACTGAACAAAATATAAATGGAACAATTTCAACGATTTTACTCCGTTACAGTTCATACAAGGAAATCAGTCTATTGAAATAAATGCATTATACCCCAATCTATGGATTTCACATGACTGGGCAGAGGCGCAGCCATGGTTGGGCCTGGGAGGGCATAGGCCCACCCAGTGGGGAGCCAGGCCCAACCAATCAGAATACATTTTTCCCCACAAAAGGGCTTTATTACAGACAGAAATACTCCTCAGTTTCATCAGCTGTCCAGGTGTTTTGTCTCAGACGATCCCGCAGGTGAAGAAGCCGGATGTGGAGGTCCTGGGCTGGCGTGATTACACATGGTCTACTGCTGTGACACCAGTTGGACGTACTGACACATTTTCTAAAATGCTGTTTGAGGTGGCTTATGGTAGAGAAATTAACATTCAATTATCTGGCAACAGCTCAGGTAGATATTCCTTCAGTCAGCATGCCAAATGCACGCTCCCTCAAAACTTGAGACATCTGTGGCATTGTGTTTGTGACAAAACTGCACATTTTAGAGTGGCTTTTTATTGTCCCCAGCACAGGGTGCACCTGTGTAATGACATTTTATTTTATTGTAGTACGATCTCTTTTAGTCCTCATTTGGACTAATCGTCCAAGAGTCCTTAAACATTAAAATACAATTTATAATATGATCACATTTTCACATAAAACACACTGTTACAAAAAGACATAATACACTAACATATTGACCAGATAAATACTCAGTCCAAAAAGATAGATTGATTCTTCATCTACCATAGTCCAGCACAACTTTCCTATGTATTATATTTGAATGGTTTTAAAGTGTTGTTTCAATTTATATATTGAATGGTTTCTTGTTTGCTCAGATAAATTATTCAATTTCTTTATTGCTCTAAATCGAAATGTTATTTTGCCTATTTCTCTTTTCTGTCTGGATAACACATAGATGGTGGACAATCTATTCCTAGTATTTACTGAATATCTGTCTCTTACCAACTGAATACTGTTGTGAATAGAGTTTGGCCGTTTTAAATGGTGTATATTATGAAATAACATTTAAAAAAAGCAATTATCTTGTTGATTGATGACCAACCAAGAGCATTAAGCATGACTACAACAGAAGAACCATATCTCCACCATATCTCCACCTCCACCTTGCTGATTTGTTCTGTGCAAACTGCAGCCTCCTAATTTAACTTGCTGTTGCATTTCCCCAACTAATGCTTGGGTTATTTGCTTAAGAATCTTTCCCGGTAAATATTTAGCTGTCCTTCTGATCATGCATGCAGTTATAATATATACACATTTTTTTTTTTACATAGATTAGTTATTTGAGACAACCATGATAAGCAGTTGTCTAGCTGCGCTCCAAGTAGTTTGGTTTCTGGCACTTCCTCAATTTGTACTCCCCCATAATTAATTGTATCCCATGCTGTGTTGGCCTTTTCCTGGTAGAACAGACCAACATAACTTTGGTTTTCTTGGTGTTTAAAACAAGTTTGTTCCGGCAAACCCACCCCCTGATATTTTCCAAATCTACTTGTAGAGCTTGCTGTACCTGTTCAACCGATTGTCTTGCTGTATAAAGTGTAGTATCATCTGAAAATATAGTAGCTTGAGGTCATTGGTATATATTAAGTAAAGAAGTGGTCCAAGGCAGCTGCCCTGCGATACTCCACAGATTAAAGAAAATTAACCATTGATATAAACTCAGCAAAAAAAGAAACGTCCCTTTTTCAGGACCATGTCTTTCAAAGATAATTAGTAAAAATTCAAATAACGTCACAGATCTTCACTGTAAAGGGTTTTAACACTGTTTCCCATGCTTGTTCAATGAACCATAAACAATTAATGAACATGCAGCACCTGTGGAACGGTCGTTAAGACACTAACAGCTTACAGACGGTAGACAATTAAGGTCACAGTTATGAAAACTTAGGACACTAAAGATGCCTTTCTACTGATGCTGCAAGGAGGCATGAGGACTGCAGATGTGGCCAGGGCAATAAATTGCAATGTCCGTACTGTGAGACACCTAAGACAGCGCTACAGGGAGACAGGACGGACAGCTGATTGTCCTCGCAGTGGCAGACCACATGTAACAACACCTGCACAGGATCAGTACATCTGAACATCACATCTGCGGGACAGGTACAGGATGGCAACAACAACTGCCCGAGTTACACTAGGAATGCACAATCCCTCCATCAGTGCTCAAACTGTCCAAAATAGGCTGAGAGAGGCTGGACTGAGGGCTTGTAGGCAGCATATCAACTGATATTTGGTGTTTTATATCACTTGCAATTTAAGCTTTAACAAAGGCCTCTAAACTGGCAGTGACTACAGGGTGAAACAGATCAAAAGGACATGGCTAAACACTCAACCATTAAAAGTTTGAGACTTGCTGCCACTCTGATCTGTCTCCTACATATATATGTAATTATTAGCAAACCACTACCACATATCACTTAAACTCTTGAAGCACTCTCACTAATGGATGCAGCAAATATAGCCTCTCAAGACACGCCATAAATATTTGAAAATGTGAAAAACAAGAATATAGTGTTCAAAAGATTTTTGGCGCTCCAAAAATGCAGTATGGTTCTGTATTCTGAATTACAGTAAATTACACTCAGCAATTGGCCTGTAAACTACTGAGTTTTAAGTCAAGATTTGTAGAACTCCTAAATTACAGTACATTTCTGTAGTCTGTGTGGGTACAGCATTCTCACTTAGGGGTGCAACAAATATTGCCACTTACAAGGCAAGCCTTAAAATATGTTAATGACGCAGAGACTCTCTCCCCATCCAAAACATTTTACCACAATGCACCATAATTAATACTGTAAAACACATTTATAGTATTTTACTGTGCATGCTACAGTGTTTTACTTATGAAATTACTGAAAGGTGTGCTGTGAAACAAATGCACAATATTTTCCTGTTCATTCTACAGTAATCTACTCTATTCAGTTTATACAGTATCATACTGTTGATAAATACAGTAAGTTACTGATACAATTACAACGACTGCTAACAGTGAGTAGCTTGATTTAAGCTGAACATATTTACTTGGTTTAAAGAGCAAGTAGAAAGATTGTAACATGGTATTTGTTGTAAAGTATTGTTATAATACCCAATGGAATACCATTAAGTACCCAGCAAATTCCCCACTGTTAAATTAACACTGAAAGTGTAGACCCGTATTGACACTGAACAGTGTTGACTTAACACAATGCTTAGTGTGAAGCTTTGTTTGCATATTTCTCAGACTGCCTTGCATTTTTTTGTGATTTGTAAAGTTACCATCCATGACTGAATTTGTTAGTGCCATAGACATACTTTGTGCATTCATCTGTAGTCTGTGAACTTCAACAAGTGAGATCCTAAATGCATATGCTATCATTAACCTTGTTCCAGTGTCTATATGGGTCCTCACTCTCAGTGTTGATTTGACACTGGCGAGTTTGCTGTGTACCATCTTCAAGGAAAAGAGTACCCTTTGCAGTTGAGGAAGCCTAGTAATGTCTCATTGTTGCTGGAGGTCACTGTCATGGTGTGTGTTAGTGATGGGGAAACAAAGATTCTTGAAGCTTTGAGGTTTTCCTTCCAATTGTGTCGAAAATAGGTTCATTGATCAAGGCTTTGATCACTAGTGGCACCTGCTGGTCAAAATAATTTAGAGCAGCCAAATTATTATAGATGATGTCCCACACACCCTAGAGCGTGCACAGCGTAGCCTTTTTGTCTATTACCGAAACCAATACCAATCCAATCAGGTGGAAACGAAGATTCGGACGTCATTGAACACGTACTTCTGATAAAGTTATACAGGCATAGGCGCATGACACAGAGCTCCGGCATCAAACATAACCTCACTAGTGTGCGTATGTTGATGTGGGCTGGTGGTGTGTGAGGCCACACTGCCTGGCCCCCTTCCCTCCCTGTCTCCCTGGCCCTCTAGACCCCTGACTCCCTGTCTGATGGAATGACCGGGTAGTCAGATCTGTCCCTGTTTCCGACCCTTCAAGAAGGAGAGCCTACAAACACACACACACACACACACACACACACACACACACACACACACACACACACACACACACACACACACACACACACACACACACACACCATATACACACATTCACACACACTTACAGTACAAGACATCTTCCTGCCACAGAGTCAGACAACGAATGCATCCCCAACAAAGCAATTCAGTATTTATTATTTCTCTAAGTGTTCTCCTTACTTCTTCTAACTAGGACAAGCCACTGAACACAGCAGCTTTGCTAGCAAAGGAAAAGCTGAGGATATTCACATAAACTATTGAATGCTGATTGTTTGCACTGTGCTTGCCTTGCTTGCATGACTGTTGTGTGAAATGTAAAGGTGTGCTGAGGGAAGGGATTAGTAGGAAATGAAACTGAATGGCCACAACACCAAAACCGGAGGAAGTTTATCTGTTTGGATTAGAAGCCTGCAGTTGCCCATAGAGATTACCAGTCTGTCTGTGTCAGAGGGAGTATGTATGTGCGTGTGTCAGAAGGATTATTTTACTGTCCAGTGAGAGGGACATGTATCATGGCCACACTGCACTATGGCTCCTCCCTCATACAATACCGCGTCCATTTTCACTATATCATCACAGATACAAACTGCATCCCAAATGGCACCATATTCCCTATGCAGTATAGTGCACTACCTTTGACCACATAGGGAATAGGGTGCTGTTTTGGATGCAGACAAACAGTATCACGCACAGGAAGCTGCTGCAAGGGGTGGTTGGCTTGGCCATTCCAGTCAATCAAAAGCATGTTCCTTTTCTTTCATCCTGATATCATAACTAACCATAGATACAGACAGAGTACGCATTACGGGGGCCAAGGGGGGTCTCAGACCCCTTGAATGAGACATGAGCCACCCTAAATGCAACAAAGTCAAACCTTGGTGGGGTCTCTAAATAATGCTAATTTAACCATTGCACAGTCCAGTATCTCAGCCCGTTTTCAGGTGTCCCAACTTTTCTTTCTCCAAAAAAAGTCATTTTGTTAGATAATAAGACATGTTTTACAGTCAAATGACATGTCTTTACTATTAGGCCAATAAAAAAGATGTGTGCACGCATAGGAGGTCCCGTGAAAGTAAATTGAGACCCCTGAAGGTCACGGTATAATTCACACTCTGAAGTAAATGGAGACCCCCGAAGGTCACAGTATAATTCACACTCTGAAGTAATTGGAGACCCCCAAAGGTCACGGTATAATTCACACTCTGAAGTAAATAGAGACCCCAAAGGTCACAGTATAATTCACACTCTGAAGTAAATAGAGACCCCAAAGGGCACGGTATAATTCACACTCTGAAGTAAATAGAGACCCCAAAGGTCACGGTATAATTCACACTCTGAATACAGAAACTGTAGATATACCCCTGGTGCCTACCAGATATGATACAAGAAGTAAAGTGTGTTTAGATTTGCACGCATTTGCAAAGATTTGCTGCTTTAAATGCAGCATTATTGATTTTCTTCATGCTTATGAAGGGATATTTTGTGAGTTTTAGGTATGCAGCAATTCCCAGTTTAATGAGTATGAATGACGTTGTGGCACCAGACTGTCAGACAGTATGAATGACGCTTTGCCATCAGACTGTCAGACAGTATGAATGACGCTTTGCCATCAGACTGTCAGACAGTATGAATAACGTTGTGGCACCAGACTGTCAGACAGTATGAATGACGCTTTGCCATCAGACTGTCAGACAGTATGAATGACGTTGTGGCACCAGACTGTCAGACAGTATGAATGACACTTTGCCATCAGACTGTCAGACAGTATGAAGGACGTTGTGGCACCAGACTGTCAGACAGTATGAATGACACTTTGCCATCAGACTGTCAGACAGTATGAAGGACGTTGTGGCACCAGACTGTCAGACAGTATGAATGACGCTTTGCCATCAGACTGTCAGACAGTATGAATGACGTTGTGGCACCAGACTGTCAGACAGTATGAATGACACTTTGCCATCAGACTGTCAGACAGTAAGAAGGACGTTGTGGCACCAGACTGTCAGACAGTATGAATGACACTTTGCCATCAGACTGTCAGACAGTATGAAGGACGTTGTGGCACCAGACTGTCAGACAGTATGAATGACGCTTTGCCATCAGACTGTCAGACAGTATGAATGACGTTGTGGGACCAGACTGTCAGACAGTATGAATGACGCTTTGCCATCAGACTGTCAGACAGTATGAATGACGTTGTGGCACCAGACTGTCAGACAGTATGATAGACGCTGTGGGACTAGACTGTCAGACTGTATGAATGACGCTGTGGGACCAGACTGTCAGACAGTATGAATGACGCTTTGCCATCAGACTGTCAGACAGTATGAATGACGTTGTGGCACCAGACTGTCAGACAGTATGAATGACGCTTTGCCATCAGACTGTCAGACAGTATGAATGACGTTGTGGCACCAGACTGTCAGACAGTATGAATGACGTTGTGGCACCAGACTGTCAGACAGTATGAATGACACTTTGCACCAGACTGTCAGACAGTATGAAGGACGTTGTGGCACCAGACTGTCAGACAGTATGAATGACGTTGTGGCACCAGACTGTCAGACAGTATGAATGACGTTGTGGCACCAGACTGTCAGACAGTATGAATGACACTTTGCACCAGACTGTCAGACAGTATGAAGGACGTTGTGGCACCAGACTGTCAGACAGTATGAATGACGCTTTGCCATCAGACTGTCAGACAGTATGAATGACGCTTTGCCATCAGACTGTCAGACAGTATGAAGGACGTTGTGGCACCAGACTGTCAGACAGTATGAATGACGCTTTGCCATCAGACTGTCAGACAGTATGAATGACGCTTTGCCATCAGACTGTCAGACAGTATGAATGACGCTTTGCCATCAGACTGTCAGACAGTATGAAGGACGCTGTGGCACCAGACTGTCAGACAGTATGAATGACACTTTGCCATCAGACTGTCAGACGGTTTGAAGGACGTTGTGGCACCAGACTGTCAGACAGTATGAAGGACGCTGTGGCACCAGACTGTCAGACAGTATGAATGACGCTTTGCCATCAGACTGTCAGACAGTATGAATGACGCTTTGCCATCAGACTGTCAGACAGTATGAAGGACGTTGTGGGAGCAGACTGTCAGACAGTATGAATGACGTTGTGGGACCAGACTGTCAGACAGTATGAATGACGCTTTGCCATCAGACTGTCAGACAGTATGAATGACGTTGTGGCACCAGACTGTCAGACAGTATGAATGACGCTGTGGCACCAGACTGTCAGACAGTATGAATGACGTTGTGGCACCAGACTGTCAGACAGTATGAATGACGCTTTGCCATCAGACTGTCAGACAGTATGAATGACGTTGTGGGAGCAGACTGTCAGACAGTATGAATGACGCTTTGCCATCAGACTGTCAGACAGTATGAATGACGCTTTGCCATCAGACTGTCAGACAGTATGAATGACGCTTTGCCATCAGACTGTCAGACAGTATGAATGACGTTGTGGCACCAGACTGTCAGACAGAATGAATGACACTTTGCCATCAGACTGTCAGACAGTATGAATGACGCTGTGGGACCGGACTGTCAGACAGTATGAATGACGCTTTGCCATCAGACTGTCAGTCAGTATGAATGACATTGTGGCACCAGACTGTCAGACAGTATGAATGACGCTTTGCCATCAGACTGTCAGACAGTATGAATGACGTTGTGGCACCAGACTGTCAGACAGTATGAATGACGCTGTGGGACCAGACTGTCAGACAGTATGAATGACGTTGTGGCACCAGACTGTCAGACAGTATGAATGACGTTGTGGCACCAGACTGTCAGACAGTATGAATGACGCTGTGGGACCAGACTGTCAGACAGTATGAATGACGCTTTGCCATCAGACTGTCAGACAGTATGAATGACGCTGTGGGACCAGACTGTCAGACAGTATGAATGACGCTTTGCCATCAGACTGTCAGACAGTATGAATGACGCTGTGGGACCAGACTGTCAGACAGTATGAAGGACACTGTGGGACCAGACTGTCAGACAGTAAGAATGACGCTTTGCCATCAGACTGTCAGACAGTATGAATGACGTTGTGGCACCAGACTGTCAGACAGTATGAATGACGCTTTGCCATCAGACTGTCAGACATTATGAAAGACACTGTGGGACCGGACTGTCAGACTGTATGAATGACGCTGTGGGACCGGACTGTCAGACTGTATGAATGACGCTGTGGGACCGGACTGTCAGACTGTATGAATGACGCTGTGGGACCAGACTGTCAGACAGTATGAAGGACGCTTTGGGATCAGACTGTCAGACAGTATGAAGGACGCTGTGGGAGCAGACTGTCAGACAGTATGAAGGACGCTGTGGGAGCAGACTGTCAGACAGTATGAAGGACAGTGTGGGAGCAGACTGTCAGACAGTATGCAGGACGCTGTGGGAGCAGACTGTCAGACAATATAGCGATACCATCATAGGTGGAGCTGAGCTCTAGCTCTACTACAGGAAGCTCTAGCTCCGTCACACAGTCACAGGGGCTTTGCCGTGCGCACGTGTGTCCGTCCTTTTGCGGGCACGTGCAAGTGGGTGTGCGTGCCTGCACCAAGCTTGCTTTCTGGTAGCGAAGTCTATCATTCTAATCCATTGTTGTCATTGTCTACTGCAGGTATGAAGACACCGCTGAGTCCTGCCCACTTCATAGAGCATGGCCAGATGGCCTTCCCCTTTCAAGGCTGTCTGGAGCTGAATCAGCTGATGGGGATGGAACCTACCACCAACAGCCAAGCCCAGATCAACATGGATATACAGCAACAGCAGCAGGAGAAGAAGAAGCTGTTCTACTCGATGTGTGATGTGTGTAACATCCAGCTGAACTCCCAGGCTCAGGCCCAGGTGCACTACAACGGGAGGTCCCACCTGAAGAGGATTAAACAGATGAACAATGGGGAGGTTCCTCCGGCTCCGGCACCAGCTACTGGGTCTCTACCCACCTCTACACTAACCCTTAGTACCAGTACCACCAGCAGTAGTACAGGTAGGCCCACAGTGAATCCTTTTTTCTGTCAAATTTGTCTTTCTATTTGTTTGGTTTCATTTCTCCAGACCCATCCCTTGGCTGCCTTAACAAATGGCGAGTTGACCACTTCATTGATTTTTCGATCCCAGATTGCCCCTTTAACCAGGTAGTGTCATTGAGGTCAGAAGAGAGACCTCTCCCAAGGGAGACCTGGCTATGAGGTCCATACTGACTAGCAAAGCCTGCCCAGGGAAGGGAACACTGCTACTCTCCTAAATCCACAGATATCTATATACAGTTGAAGTCAGAAGTTTACATACACTTAGGTTGGAGTCATTAAAACTCGTTTTCTAACCACTCCACAAATTCCTTGTTAACAAACTATAGTTTTGGCAAGTCGGTTAGGATATCTACTTTGTGCATGACACAAGTAATTTTCTCAACAATTTTTGACAGAGATTATTTCACTAATTGTATCACAATTACAGTGGGTCAGAAGTTTACATACACTACTGCCTTTAAACAGCTTGCAAAATTCCAGAAAATTATGCTTTACAAGCTTCTGATAGGCTAATTGACATCATTTGAGTCAATTGGAGGTGTACCTGTGGATGTATTTCAAGGCCTACCTTCAAACTCAGTGCCTCTTTGCTTGACATCATGGGAAAATCACAAGAAATCTAAATTAAAAAATTGTAGACTTCCACAAGTCTGGTTCATCCTTGGGAGCAATTTCCAAACGCCTGAAGGTACCACGTTCATCTGTACAAGCAATAGTACGCAAGTATAAACATTATGGGACCACGCAGCCGTCAGTCATACCGCTCAGGAAGGAGATGCATTCTGTCTCCTAGAGATGAACGTACTTTGGTGCAAAAAGTGCAAATCAATCCCAGAACAACAGCAAAGGACCTTGTGAAGATGCTGGAGTAAAACGAGTCCTATATCGACATAACCTGAAAGGCAGCACAGCATGGAAGAAGCCATTGCTCCATAACCGTCATAAAAAAGCCAGACTACGGTTTGCAACTGCACATGGGTACAAAGACGACCATCATTATGTTTGGAGGAAAAGGGGGAGGCTTGCAAGCCGAAGAACACCATCCCAACCGTGAAGCACGGGGATGGCAAGATCATGTTGTGGGGGTGCTTTGCTGCAGGAGGGACTGGTGCACTTCACAAAATAGATGGCATCATGAGGACTGAAAACTATGTGAATATAGTGAAGCAACATCTCAAGACATCAGTCAGGAAGTTAAAGCTTGGTCGCAAATGGGTCTTCCAAATGGACAGTGACCCCAAGCATACTTCCAAAGTTGTGGCAAAATGGCTTAAGGACAACAAAGTCAAGGTATTGGAGTGGCCATCACAAAGCCCTGACCTCAATCATTTAGAACATTTGTGGGCAGAACTGAAAAAGCGTGTGCGAGCAAGGAGGCTTACAAACCTGACTCAGTTAAACCAGCTCTGTCAGGAGGAATGGGCCAAAATTCACCCAACTTATTATGGAAAGCTTGTGGAAGGCTACCCGAAACGTTTGACCCAAGTTAAACAAATTAAAGGCAATGCTACCAAATAGTAATTGAGTGTATGTAAACTTCTGACCCACTGGGAATGTGATGAAAGAAATAAAAGCTGAAATAAATCATTCTCTCTACTATTATTCTGACAATTCACATTCTTAAAATAAAGTGGTGATCCTAACTGACCTTTAACAGGGAACTTTTAATAGGATTAAATGTCAGGAATTGTGAAAAACTGAGTTTAAATGTATTTGGCTAAGGTGTATGTAAACTTCCGACGTCAACTGTAGAAATGACAAGGTCTGTATTCTACTCCAGAGCGTAAACATAGGTAGCCAAAAGTTCTTCGTTTTTTTAAACCTTTATTTTATGAGGTAGTGCCTTTGATGTCAGATGAGAGATGTCTCTGAAGGGGGAGCTGACTAAGAGGTCTATAGTGACTAGTCCTGGCTTGCCCAGGGAGAGAGAGCACTCTCCTACGTCCACAGATAACTCTATAGAAATGACAAGGATTGGACGGTTGTACTTTCTCTTCTAGAGACTTTAACAGACTAGAAGTGGTGGTGATGGTGATGCATGCTGAGTTTGGTTTGCAGCATTTGACTCAGAACCAAGGTTATGTCCCAAATGGCACCCTATTCCCTGTATAGTGCCTAGTCAAAAGTAGTGCATTGCATCGGGAATAAGGTGTAATTTGGGACACACACATGGCTTGGTCATCCCTCTCAGCCATTTTGTTGTTTTCTTTCACTGCTCGGTTTGACAAACTTTGCACGGAGATCCTATTTAATTATTATTTGGGAAAATTAATATTAATGTTAACTTTTCCATGTCTACAGTGCCCCGTGCCTGACGAGAGTGACAAATACATGTATTTTTGTTGGGTGTTTGGGGTGACTATTATGAAAAAGACTTTGGGCTACTTTGGGCTGCAGTTAGCCAGGCGGTTAGAGCATTGGGGTTGGTAACTGAAAGGTTGCTGGTTCGGATACCTGAGCTGTCCAGGTGAAAAATCTGTTGATAGGCATTTAACCCTAATTTGTTCCAGGAGTGCTGTACTACTATGACTGACCCTGTAAAGCAACACATTTCACTGCACCTATCTGGTGTATGTGACAATTTTGTTTACTTTCCCATGCCAATCAGTGTGTGTGTGTTCTGTTTCCTACTGCTGTAATCTCTGCCTCCATATTCTCACCAGGAGGGGCCTAAGGATTTTCATATTCTTCATATTCTACATATTTGACTGAGGGACAAATTCTCTGCTTTAACCTTTTCTTGTTTTCGTTATGCTTTGTGTGTGACGTGCATACAGAGAGAGCGATTTCCTTTTTAAAACAGATGATTTAATGTGAATTAGCAGCTCACTCAATTACATGAAAGAGTGCTCAGTGCTAAGCCCAGGTTTTTGGCTCCTTGTTTAAATACACTCATCATGACTGTTTAGTGCCTGGCTGGCTGTGGAAATGTTGAGTTGAGTTACTCTGTATAGACTAGTGCAAAAAAAATATGCTCCAACCGTAGGCAGTGGATAAAGATAGTCTTTCCAGACTGGCTTTACTTCAATATGGTGTAACTTAAATTGCATCACTTTAAAAAAGAGACGTAAACATATAAGGCAAATGTACGGTCTCTCTAAATCAAATCTTGGTAAACAACAGATAATAGTTTTGAAGAGACAGGGACATATTGTCTGAAATTTGATGAATAATCTAAGTTTATCCAAGTTATTTCCACATGGCCGTGAAGTTATTTAACAGTGTGGCTGATTCTGGAATGATGTACATGCTGTGAGGTTGACTCCTGATTGATTGACAGTTGGAGCCGAACAGACGCTACCTCCTCCTTATCTTCCCAGGCTGAAAGGACAGAGTGATGGAGTGAGTGACAGTGATAGTGGTGGTTTAGAGGAGGGGTTGTTGATGTCTTGCATGAGAGAGTGTTTGTGTGTGACAAGGTCTGTGGCCCCTGGGAGGTTGATGGGGGTTAGTTGTCAGGTGGTCTGTGTCCTTCCTGCTGTAACAATCCCCTCGCATCTCTCACACACACACACACGCACGCACGCACGCACGCACGCACGCACGCACACACACACACACACACACACACACACACACACACACACACACACACACACACACACACACACACACACACACACACACACACACACACACACACACCCCACAGTTGCAGCAACATCAGCCCTCTGCACTGGGGCCACACACACCCTCAATAAACAGCAATTACAGTGAAAAGTGTTCACAGGCAGCTCCTACAGTACAGCTGGGGGGGGGGGGGGTTAATGTAGTGAACACAGGTGTGTGTGTGTGTGTTTGTGGAGGTCAATGAAGGTCAGATGATGGAATGTAATAGTGGATTCATAAAGCCTTCTTCTTAGGACAGGCTTTGCAGACATTAGAGGAATCCACAATATCTGCCTGGTGTATTTGGGTAAAGAATTTTAGAAAAGCGGGCTCTCTGAACCCTGATAAAAGTAGAGTCTGTATGAATAAAGGGCTCCTGTGAAATGCAGGATTTGTCTGTATAGAAATAGGAGATTCTGACTCCTTTTGTTGACAGTCGACACACAGCTGTCTTCCTTATATTTAATCAGAGTGGGTGTCCTTCTGTCATTCTTAGTTTGGAGTGAAGTTGGATTGGATGATGTGACGAGCACACAACAGTTGAGCCGTACTACAGCTACATTTTTAAACACAGCAGGGGTGTCTGTTGCACTGAAACTTTAATGAGCCGTGCCATTATTTGGGGTGGACTGAGCCGGACATATGTAATTACAGCTTACAGCTGGAGGACTGGAGACGGGCTCTGGTGTTGGAGGTGCGCACACACACACACACACACACACACACACACACACACACACACACACACACACACACACACACACACACACACACACACACACACACACACACACACACACACACACACACACACACACACACACACAGTCTCTGGTGTGGAGGGACTGATGATGTCTATTCTACAGTTTCTTTCTGTCTCACAGTGTCAACTTACTGGGTCAACTAACTGGGTCAACTAAAGCATCATTCCACAACAGGACTTCATGGCTTTATACTGAGGGGTCTCTTCTCACTCATCATCACAACAGCCTGATGATAACCTAATGACAGGATGTAGCAGTGGGCTTGTTGCATAAACTGCAGTGGAACTTTTTTCCTAGTTCCCTCACTCCCCAAACCAACCCCTCGCCCCTACGGCCTAGGCACTTTGATAGGATTGGAGAGGTGTAAACAATATGGTTGGTGGATGGGGGAAGGGGTTAATTTGCGATTCAGGGTCTGTGTGATGCAAACCTTAAGCAAACATTCCACTAGATGGCAGTATTCACATCTTCAAAAAATATATTTATCTCAAAATGTTGGTTTCATGCGATAACAGCAACTGTGGTCAAGTTCATTGTGGGTAACCAAAGAGTATTAACTTCTCCCGTGCAGTTAGTAATAATTATTCAGGGTAATTTAGACAAGAATATGTTTAGCAGCATCTTTTTGTGGGAAAGTTTGTTATTTACTCTGAGTGAGTAATATGTTGTCTGTTTGAGTCAGGGGCCACATTATATCCTTTTATGTATTCATATTTGACAGGTTGGTCTAACATGATGTTTGTTGGAATGAAGTCATTAGGGAATTGTTCACCAATGATCCTCACAACATCCCAGCCGTGGGTGATAGTTTAGTGCAGAGTGTATACATTGGCAGCTAAAAGCTGAATTGCAGTCAGCAACAAGCACACAAATGAACAACAAAACATAAATTAGTCACAAAGCAAAGCCGGTGATGATGAGGGGACTGGAAGAACTCAAAAGAATAACATTTTGATTATCCAAGCTATTTATTTAGTTGAACCATTCTGGAATTAATCTGCTTTAAAATAGCATTCAGAGGTTTGTTTTTTTAAAAGGAAGAGTGCTGTGTAATGCTAATGATGGTTCGGATTTCACACTCCTGCAGTTTAGGAAAGCTACACTAAAGGCTCCTAAATGAAAATATAATGGCATGTTGAAACTAGTAAATTATGAACAGCCAGACATTCTCTCTGATTCTAAAGTGGTGAGGTTTCTAACACTGACCCTGTTTCTGCTTCCTCGCTTTGCATATTTGACTGAATCTAGGAGAACATACTTCCTGAGTGTTTGTTTATTTGTTTGTGTGTGTATGTGTGTGTGTGTGTGTGTGTGTGTGTACGTGTGTACGTGTGTACGTGTACATGTATGTGTGTTCCCCATCATTACATCTCTCTCTCTAAACAGATGGTGACACCAACAACACCCCCCATATTGTTCAATTCTGTCCAAAACCTTTTTCTTTACTTTTCCCCCTCATAGAAACAACTCCCGTTTGAGCAATATAAATTATGCAAATGTAATGATCCAATTTTCCGTATGAGTGCAGCTCTGCACGGACAATTTGGTATTCAAACACAATCAAACGTCTGTCTGTCTGTCTGTCTGTCAACCAACCAGACAGCCACTCAGTGAGACTTCTGATGAGCTGGCTAGGAGTAGGACAACCTCACTTAGTAGATACTAGAACCTGCTCTGTACTCCCAACACCCTTCCATGCCAAGGTTGTGGGTTCAATTCCTGCAGCGATTACATAGGGCAACCTTCAGAGCTACTGTCCCTCAGTGGATAGACCAAACTCTGCTATGGTCCCGTGTGGCTTGGTTGGTAAGAGTGTCACGATGACAACACTGCGAAGGTCGCGGGCTCAATTCCCTGTAGGAATTGATTCCCTATGCATTCACTGTACTGTATATATTATGTGTTCCCATTGGTTCCTGCCAAGGTAGCAGCTACTCTTCCTGGGGTCAAGCAAAATTAAGGCAGTTATACAATTTTAAAAACATTACAATACATTCACAAATTTCACAACACGCTGTGTGCCCTCAGGGCCCTATTCCACCACTACCACATATCTACTGTACAAAATCCATGTGTACGTGTGTGTATAGTGTGTATGTAGAAAGATGGCGCCGATAGAGATGGCAGCTTCGCTTCTAGTTCTTAGGAAACTGTGCAGTATTTTGTTTATTTATGTATTATTTCTTACATTGTTAGCCCAGAAAACCTTAAGTGCTATTACATACAGCCAGGAAGAACTTTGGATATCAGAGAGACATCAACTTACCAGCACAGGCAGGAATACGACTTTCCCAAAGCGGATCCTTTGTCTGCACCTCCCAGGGCATTTGAACTGATTCCAGAGGCCGACCCAAAACAACGCCTGAGGAGAGGGTGCTAGAGCGGTCTTCTAGTGAGGCTTCGGATGCGCGCACACCACCCACTGCTTCCAAGTATATTACTCGCTAATGTCCAGTCCCTAGTTAACAAAGTAGACGAAATTAGGGCAAGAGTTGCTTTCCAAAGAGATATATGAGATTGTATTATACTCTGTTTCACGGAAACATGGCTAGCTTGGGACATGTTGTCAGAGTCAGTGCATCGCGACAACAGGAATAAACATCTCTCCGGTAAGAAGAAGGGCGGGGGTGTATCTTTCATGATTAACGACTCATGGTATAATTGTAACAACATACAGGAACTCACGTCCTTTTGTTCACCTGACCTAGAATTTCTCACAATCAAATGCCGACCGTATTATCTCCCAAGAGAACTTTCCTAGGTTATTGTCACAGCCGTGTATATCCTCCCGCAAGTGGATACAAAGACGGACATCAAGGAACTTCACTGGACTTTATGCAAGCTGGAAACCATATATCCTGAGGCTGCATTTATTATAGCTGGGGATTTTAACAAAGCTAATTTGAGAACAAGGCTACCTAAATTCTATCAGCATATCGATTGCAGTAACACACTCGACCATTGCTACTCTAACTTCCGCGATGCATACAAGGCCCTCCCCCACCCTCCTTTTGGCAAATCTGACCATGACTCCATCTTGTTGCTCCCCTCCTATAGGCAGAAACTAAAACAGAAAGCGCCCGTGCTTAGGTCTATCCAATGTTGGTCTGACCAATCGGATTCCACGCTTCAAGATTGCTTCGATCACGTGAACTGGGATATGTTCCAGGTAGGCTCAGAGAACAACATTGACATATACACTGACTCTGTGAGCAAGTTTATAAGAAGTGTATAGGAGATGTACCCACTGTGACTATTAAAACCTTCCATAACCAGTACACATGGATTGATGCCAGCATTCGTACAAAACTGAAAGCACGTACCACTGCATTTAATCATGGCAAGGCAACTGGGAATATAGCCGAATACAAACAGCATAGTTATTCCCTCCGTAAGGCAATCAGACAAGCAAAGTGTCAGTATAGAGACAAAGTGGAGTCGCAATTCAACGGCTCAAACACGAGACGTATGTGGCAGGATCTACAGACTGTCACGGATTACAAAAAGAAAACCAGCCCTTTCGCGGACGTCAACGTTTTTCTCCAAGACAAATTAAACAACTTCTTTGCCCGCTTTGAGGACAATACAGTGCCACCGACACGGCCCGCTAGCAAAGACTGTGGGCTCTCCTTCTCCGTGGCTGAAATAAGTAAAACATTTAAACGTGTTAATAACCCTCGCAAGGCTGCCGGCCCTAACGGCATGTCCTAGCCGCGTCCTCAGACCATGCACAGACCAGCTGGCTGGTGTGTTTACGGACATATTCAATCAATCCCTATCCCAGTCTGCTATCCCCACATGCTTCAAGATGGCCACCATTGTTCCTGTTCCCAAGAAAGCTAAGGTAACTGAACTAAATGACTCTCGCAACGTAGCAATCACTTCTGTCATCCTGAAGTGCTTTGAGAGACTAGTCAAGGATCATATCACCTCCACCCTACCTGTCACCCTAGACCTACTTAAATTTGTTTACCACCCCAATAGGTCCACAGACGATGCAATATCCATCACACTGCACATTGCCCTATCCCATCTGGACAAGAGGAATACCTATGTAAAAATGCTGTTCATAGACTACAGTTCAGCATTCAACACCATAGTACCCTCCAAACTCATCAGTAAGCTTGAGTTCCTGGGTCTTGACCCCGCACTGGGTTCTGGACTTCCTGGCGGTCCGCCCCCAGGTGGTGAGGGTAGGAAACAACATCTCCACTGATCATCAAACACTGGGGCCCCACAAGGGTGCGTTCTCAGCCCTCTCCTGTACTCCCTGTTCACCCATGACTGCGTGGTCCTGCACACCTCCAACTTAATCATCAAGTTTGCAGACGACACAACAGTGGTAGGCTTGATTACCAACAACGACGAGAGCCTACAGGGATGAGATGAGGGCCCTCGGAGTGTGGTGTCAGGAAAATAACCAATGTCAGCAAAATAAAAGAGATGATCGTGGACTTCAGGAAACAGCAGAGGGAGCACCCCCCCTATTCACATTGATGAGACAGCAGTGGAAAAGGTGGAAAGTTTTAAGTTCCTCGGTGTACATATCGCAGACAAAATTGTCCACACACACAGACAGTGTGGTGAAGAAGGCGCAACAGCGCCTCTTCAACCTCAGGAGGCTGAAAAAATGTGGCTTGTCAGCGAAAACCCTCACTAACGTTTACAGGCGCACAATCGAGAGTATCTTGTCGGGTTGTATCACCGCCTGGTACGGGAACTGCACCGCCCACACCCTCCGCAGAGGGTGATGCGATCTGCACAATGCATCACCATGAGTAAACTACCTGCCCTCCAGGACACCTACAACACCCGATGTCACAGGAAGGCAAAACATATCATCAAGGACAGTAACCACCCGTGCCACTGCCTGTTCACCTCGCTTCCATCCAGAAGGCGAGGTCAGTACAGGTGCTTCAAAGCTGGGACAGAGAGATTGAAAAACAGCTTCTATCTCAAGGCCTTCAGATTGTTAAACAGCTATCACTAGCACAGAGAGGCGGTTGCCTGCCTACAGACTTGATATCATTGGCCACTTTAATAAATGGAACACTAGTCACTTTAATAATGCCACTTTAAGAATGTTTACATATTTCGCATTACTTATCTCATATACTGTATCCTACACTATCTATTCTATCTATTGCATCTTATCCGCTTTGTCACTGCTCATCCATATATTTTACATTTATATATTCTTATCCCATTCCTTTACTAGATTGTGTGTATTAGGTGTTGTTGTGGAATTTGTTAGATATTAGGTTTTGTTGTGGAATTGTTAGATATTACCTGTTAGTTATTGCTGCACTGTCGGATCTAGAAGCATAAGCATTTTACTACACTCACAATAACATCCGCTAACCATGTGTATGTGACCAATAAAATTGTATTTTGATTTGAATTTGTGTTATCGTGTGTGTGTTTGTGTGTGTGTGTATGTATGTGTCGGTGCCTATGTTTGTGTTGCTTCACAGTCCCTGCTGTTCCATAAGGTGTTTTTTTATCTGTTTTTTAAAATCTAATTTGACTTCTTGCATCAGTTACTTGATGTGAAATAGACTTCCATATAGTCATGGCTTTATGTAGTACTGTGCGCCTCCCATAGTCTGTTCTGGACTTGGGGACTGTGAAGAGACCTCTTGTAGCATGTGGAGTATGCATGGGTGTCTGAGTGGTGCATTTAACATGCCAATACCTCTCAGAAATAGTAGTGATGAAGTCAATCCCTCCTCCACTTTGAGCCAGGAGAGATTGACATGCATATTGTTAATGTTAGCACTCTGTATACATCCAAGTGCCAGCCGTACTGCCCTGTTCTGAGCCAATTGCAATTTTCCAATTTTTTAGACCAGGTACGACAAAACTCGTGCCTGTAGGACCTGACTTGTTGATAGTGTTGTTAAGAAGGCAGAGCAGCGCTTTATTATGGACAGACTTCCCCCCATTTTAGCTACTGTTGTACCAATATGTATTGACCATGACAGTTTACAATCCAGGGTTAATCTAAGCAGTTAAGTCACCTCAACTTGCTCAATTTCCACATTATTTATTATAAGATTTAGTTGAGGTTTAGGGTTTAGTGAATGATTTGCCCCAAATGCAGTTCTGTTAGTTTTAGAAATATTTAGGACTAATTTATTCCTTGCCACCCACTCTGAAACTAACTGCAGCTCTTTGTTAAGTGTTGCAGTCATTTCAGTCGCTGTGCTAGCTGACGTGTATAGTGTTGAGTCATTAGCATGCATAGACACACTTGCTTTACTCAAAGCCAGTGGCATGACGCTAATAAAGATTGAAAAAAGTATGGGGCCTGATAGCTTCCCTGGGAATTACTGATTCTACCTGGATTATGTTGGAGAGGCTTCCATTAAAGAACAACCTCTGTGTTCTGTTAGACAGGTAACTCTTTATCCACAATATAGCAGGGGGTGTAAAGCCATAACACATATGTTTTTTCCAGCAGCAGTCACTTTGGATAAAAGTGTCCTCTTAGTGGCATATCCGTCCTCTCCTTCTCTTCACCCAGCATGCTGTCATGAGCTTGACTAGAAGTAGGACAACCTTCAGGGCCATGTCTGTCTGTGGATACTAAATGCAAAACCCTACTATGTCCTGTTTTCCCACCCAGCTACTAGCAGGCTGTCATGAGCCGCAGTCATGATCAAAGCACCAGTCAGCCTATAACCAGATATAACAAGATTAGACTACTAAGTCATTTAGGAGAGTCATGCAATCTGCTGGCAGCCTAGCTACACATGCTAAGGACATGACCAGGTCAGGTCAGGCATGTTACACAAGGGCAGCAGTTAAGGCAAGTCAGAGTAGGTCAGGATAGTACTACTACACTCATAGGAAAAATAACGTTGAAGAACCCTTTTTGGTTCCAGGTATAACGGTATATTCTATGTAGAACCCTTTCCACAGAGGGTTCTACCTGAAACCAAACAGGGTCCTACCTGGAACCAAAAAGGATTATCCTATGGAGGCAGCCGAAAAACCCTTTTGGAACCATTTTTCTTAAGAGTGTAGCAGCATACCACACTGCATCCCACTGCTGGCTTGCTTCTGAAGCTAAGCAGGGTTGGTCCCTGGATGGGAGACCAGATGCTGCTGGAAGTGGTGTTGGAGGGCCAGTAGGAGGCACCTTTTCCTATGGTCTAAAAAAATATCCTAGTGTTAGGGGATATTTCCCTGTGTAGGGTGCTGTCTTTTGGATGGGATGTTAAACGGGTATCCTGGCTCTCTGTGGCATTTATTGAAAGAGTAGGGGTGTTAACCCTGGTGTCCTGGCTAAATTCCTAATCTGATCCTCATACCATCATGGTCACTTAATCATCCCTATCTTACAATTGGCTCATTCATCCCTCTCCTCTCCCCTGTAACTATTCCCCAGATCATTGCTGTAAATGTGTACTCAGTCAACTTACCTGGTAAAATAAGGGTAAAATAAAAAAAGGGTCAGAGCATGGCAACCCTCCAGTTAATGGTTCACCTCTTCAACCTGAAGGCTACTGCGGCTGGCAGCAACACACACTAAGGTCAGGGTAGTGTAGGGCAAGGCAACCCTCCAGTTAATGGTTCACCTCTTCAACCTGAAGGCTACTGCGGCTGGCAGCAACACACACTAAGGTCAGGGTAGTGTAGGGCAAGGCAACCCTCCAGTTAATGGTTCACCTCTTCAACCTGAAGGCTACTGCGGCTGTCAGCAACACACACTAAGGTCAGGGTAGTGTAGGGCAAGGCAACCCTCCAGTTAATGGTTCACCTCTTCAACCTGAAGGCTACTGCGGCTGGCAGCAACACACACTAAGGTCAGGGTAGTGTAGGGCAAGGCAACCCTCCAGTTAATGGTTCACCTCTTCAACCTGAAGGCTACTGCGGCTGGCAACACACACTAAGGTCAGGGTAGTGTAGGCAACCCTCCAGTTAATGATTCACATCTTCAACCTGAAGGCTACTGCGGCTGGCAACACACACTAAGGTCAGGGTAGTGTAGGGCAAGCAACCCTCCAGTTACTGGCCAACCTCGTGGCTAATGTGTCTGGCAATAAGGACATGCCAGGACAGGATGGCCAGTAATCCTGTCAGGGCTGTTAGGGTCAAATGAATTGTCTACACATCATGGGTGAATGACTCTGACATGGTCCCCAGGCCAGAATGAGGTCATCTACCATGTTTGCAGGGTGGCTTTCTGTCAGTCTATTTGTTTTTTTAGGACAGCCAGTATGTGTAGGATGAGAAAGCACATGCAGCCTCAATTAGCCTAGTTATCTAGCTCAACTAGCTTCACCCGGTTTGATGCAGTCGTGACAGGTACCTTGTAATCATATTGGGGATTGCTTCCCTCATTTGGGTAAGGATCGGACCAGGTCTTTATCCGACCGGTTCTATACGGAACGGGTCTAGTTGTCATCGAGTCCTTTCGAAATGGGTCTCTATTAAATTTGTATTTATTTATGCATATCAAGTGTGGATGGGAAAGCTCCAGGTCCAACTTTTTGGACTCGTGTAGGCCTCTACAGTACGCCTAATACCTTACCATGGGTTGCTTCAGCAGACTGGCATTTCAGACTGTTTAGAATGTAAGTCTTAGATTAGTAGATGCTCACTGACTGTAGAGTGTACTGAACTGGTAGAGGCTTTCTGGGAATTCAGTTTTATATGTCCTTGGATTAAATAACCATTTGAATAAAAGCTTTTTCTGTTTTGTTTGATGTTCGGAAACAAATATGTTGTATTTCTCTCTCCTCGCCAAGGTAGACAAAGGCTTATGTTTTTATGTGTATACTCATTACTGCTCAAGGCCAAGGCTCCCTCCAGAAGTGCTTCACATTAGGCACAGTGCATATATTCCCATTTACACAGTATGACAAACCACAGAGCTGACACATATTAACATTACAAACATTTTGTAGTAGGATATTAAGGCAACTTTTTGTTGATATACTAATACCTTGGCATTGAAAAACCTTCCTCTTTAAGCTGCTTAGGCTTGGCCTCCACTGTAGTGCCTGCTTCTGCCACTTTCTGTCTGGCTCAGCTCGGGAAACGGGGCTGGCTGGCTGTTTCTGGCTGGCTGGCTGTTTTTCTCAGGTGGCTGGCTGGGCTGGCTGTTTATCTTGGAAAGCAGGACTGGCAGGCTGTTTTGGCGCAGCAGGGTAGACTGGCTGTAAGTTGAACTCTAAGTCCATGAAAAGTCATTATTACTTAAAATGTGTAGGTGGTACTAACTCAAAACTAAATGAGAAGTCATATCAACTATTTTTTAAGTTATGATAACAAATTACCTTTTCACCCTGCATGCTCTACTGCAGGTAGATCTTTTGGAATTGTTTTTAATACCTGTGTTTTTTTTGTACATTCAGTGATTGATTGAACAATCTTATGCTACACAAAGATAAATAACATATTGTTTTCTTAACTAATCCAATCATTTAGTTAGATCTATTACACCCATTACTAAAATAGTTGTTATAATTTAAATGGCTTAGGTATTCTCCTCACACTGTTCCTAACCCTGGCAGTCATTATGCAAGCCAGCATAATGTGTCTTGAAGGTGGGGTTATAACATTCTGGTAGATGTCCTAGGTTTTCCAGAAATCCTGGTTGGAAGATTCCTGGGAAACCAGGATTATTTTACTGGACAGTTAGCAGAAATGTGCAACCCCACTTGCAGACCTGATGTGGCATGTAAACCATGAGTTTCAGGCCACTGTGTTAGGGTAAAGCTAGACCTCCAATGAAAGCCTTATGAGATATACAATGTATTGTCATAAAGAGGTTAATGATAATATTTGCCTCAGAATTTACTTGGTGAAGGCCACAGGATTGAAAATGTGTGAATTCAACAACGATGCCTATGTCACTAACAAATACAGTCATGGGCGGTAAAATCTACAATTCACTCGAAAAGGCAAGGAACACTGGGAAATTATTGTGGGTGGATACTTTTTTTCTTCAAGCTGATACAACTCAAATCTGGACCTTCTACAGGGTCATAGGTTTCAGTGACTATTGGTTTCAGTAATGACTACAAAATCCCTTTAGGTAGCTGTACTCAAATATCACAGGAGGTTGGTGACACCTTAATTGGGGAGGACAGGCTCGTGTTAATGGCTGGAGCGGAATCAGTGGAATGGTATCAAGTACATCAAACACATGGTTTGATGCCATTCCATTTGAGCCATTCCAGCCATGATTATGAGTATTCTTCCCCTCAGCAGCCTCCACTGTCAGATATACACTACATGACCAACACTTCAACCTGCTCGTTGAACATTTCATTCCAAAATCATGGCCATGAATATGGAGTTGGTCCCCCCTTTGCTGCTATAACAGCCTCCACTCTTCTGGGAAGGCTTTCCACTAGATGTTTTTTTGAAGGAACGTTGCTGCGGGGACTTGCTTCCATTCAGCCACAAGCATTAGTGAGGTCGGGCACTGATGTTGGGCGATTAGGTCTGGCTCACAGTCGGTGTTCCAATTCATCCCAAAGGTGTTCAATGGAGTTGATGTCAGGGCTCTGTTCAGGCCAGTCAAGGTTTTCCACACCGATCTCGACAAACCATTTCTGTATGGACCTCGCTTTGTGAACTGGGGCATTGTCATGCTGAAACAGGAAAGGGCCTTCCCCAAACTGTTGTCACAAAGTTGGAAGCACAGAATCATCTAGAATGTCATTGTATGCTGTAGAGTTAAGATTTCCCTTCACTGGAACTAAAGGGCCCGAACCATGAAAAACAGCCCCAGACCATTATTCCTCCTCCACCAAACTTAACATTATGCATTCGGGCATCTGCCAAATCTGGCATCCGACAAACCCAGATCTGTCAGATAGTGAAGCATGATCCATCACTCCAGAGAACGCGTTTCCACTGCTCCTTAGTCCAATGGCGGGTAGCTTTACACCACTCCAGCCAACGCTTGGTATTGTGCATAGTGATCTTAGGCTTGTGTGCAGCTGCTCAGCAATGGTAACACATTTCAAGCGCCTGACGAACAGTTCTTGTGCTGACGTTGCTGAGTGTTGCAACTGAGGACAGATGATTTTTACTCGCTACGTGCTTCAGCACTCGGCGGTCCCATTCCTTGAGCTTCGCTGCTGAGCCGTTGTTGCTCCTAGACGTTTCCACTTCACAATAATATCACTTACAGTTGATCAGGCAGCTCTAGCAGGGCAGAAATTTGACGAATGGACTTTTTGGAATGGTGACATCCTATGACGGTGCCACGTTGAAAGTCAGTGAGCTTTTATATACAGGTCATTCTACTGCCAGTGTTTGTCTATGGAGATTGCACGGCTGTGTGCTCGAATCTATACACCTGTCAGCAACGGGAAATAGCCGAATCCACTCATTTGAAGGGGTGTCCACATACCTGTGTATGAAGTGCAATGGGTTTCCTCAAAGGTTTTGAGTAATAACACACATTGGGGGTCACAGTGTGGCAATGGCACACTGAACTGCTCTGGGCTTGATTTATCACTCCTCCTTACCCAGACAACCCTACAACACTCCTCCTTACCCAGACAACCCTACAACAGTCCTCCTTACCCAGACAACCCTACAACACTCCTCCTTACCCAGACAACCCTACAACAGTCCTCCTTACCCAGACAACCCTACAACAGTCCTCCTTACCCAGACAACCCTACAACAGTCCTCCTTACCCAGACAACCCTACAACAGTCCTCCTTACCCAGACAACCCTACAACACTCCTCCTTACCCAGACAACCCTACAACACTCCTCCTTACCCAGACAACCCTACAACACTCCTCCTTACCCAGACAACCCTACAACACTCCTCCTTACCCAGACAACCCTACAACACTCCTCCTTACCCAGACAACCCTACAACAGCCCTCCTTACCCAGACAACCCTACAACAGTCCTCCTTACCCAGACAACCCTACAACAGTGCTCCTTACCCAGACAACCCTACAACAGTCCTCCTTACCCAGACAACCCTACAACAGTCCTCCTTACCCAGACAACCCTACACCACTCCTCCTTACCCAGACAACCCTACAACACTCATCCTTACCCAGACAACCCTACAACAGTCCTCCTTACCCAGACAACCCTACAACACTCCTCCTTACCCAGACAACCCTACAACACTCCTCCTTACCCAGACAACCCTACAACAGTCCTCCTTACCCAGACAACCCTACAACAGTCCTCCTTACCCAGACAACCCTACAACAGTCCTCCTTACCCAGACAACCCTACAACAGTCCTCCTTACCCAGACAACCCTACAACAGTCCTCCTTACCCAGACAACCCTACAACAGTCCTCCTTACCCAGACAACCCTACAACACTCCTCCTTACCCAGACAACCCTACAACAGCCCTCCTTACCCAGACAACCCTACAACAGTCCTCCTTACCCAGACAACCCTACAACAGTCCTCCTTACCCAGACAACCCTACAACAGTCCTCCTTACCCAGACAACCCTACAACAGTCCTCCTTACCCAGACAACCCTACAACAGTCCTCCTTACCCAGACAACCCTACACCACTCCTCCTTACCCAGACAACCCTACAACACTCATCCTTACCCAGACAACCCTACAACAGTCCTCCTTACCCAGACAACCCTACAACACTCCTCCTTACCCAGACAACCCTACAACAGCCCTCCTTACCCAGACAACCCTACAACAGTCCTCCTTACCCAGACAACCCTACAACAGTCCTCCTTACCCAGACAACCCTACAACAGTCCTCCTTACCCAGACAACCCTACAACAGTCCTCCTTACCCAGACAACCCTACAACAGTCCTCCTTACCCAGACAACCCTACACCACTCCTCCTTACCCAGACAACCCTACAACACTCATCCTTACCCAGACAACCCTACAACAGTCCTCCTTACCCAGACAACCCTACAACACTCCTCCTTACCCAGACAACCCTACAACAGTCCTCCTTACCCAGACAACCCTACAACAGTCCTCCTTACCCAGACAACCCTACAACAGTCCTCCTTACCCAGACAACCCTACAACACTCCTCCTTACCCAGACAACCCTACACCACTCCTCCTTACCCAGACAACCCTACAACACTCATCCTTACCCAGACAACCCTACAACAGTCCTCCTTACCCAGACAACCCTACAACACTCCTCCTTACCCAGACAACCCTACAACAGTCCTCCTTACCCAGACAACCCTACAACAGTCCTCCTTACCCAGACAACCCTACAACACTCCTCCTTACCCAGACAACCCTACAACAGCCCTCCTTACCCAGACAACCCTACAACAGTCCTCCTTACCCAGACAACCCTACAACAGTCCTCCTTACCAGACAACCCTACAACAGTCCTCCTTACCCAGACAACCCTACAACAGTCCTCCTTACCCAGACAACCCTACAACAGTCCTCCTTACCCAGACAACCCTACACCACTCCTCCTTACCCAGACAACCCTACAACACTCATCCTTACCCAGACAACCCTACAACAGTCCTCCTTACCCAGACAACCCTACAACACTCCTCCTTACCCAGACAACCCTACAACAGTCCTCCTTACCCAGACAACCCTACAACAGTCCTCCTTACCCAGACAACCCTACAACACTCCTCCTTACCCAGACAACCCTACAACAGTCCTCCTTACCAGACATCCCTACAACAGTCCTCCTTACCCAGACAACCCTACAACAGTCCTCCTTACCCAGACAACCCTACAACAGTCCTCCTTACCCAGACAACCCTACAACAGTCCTCCTTACCCAGACAACCATACAACACTCCTCCTTACCCAGACAACCCTACAACACTCATCCTTACCCAGACAACCATACAACACTCCTCCTTACCCAGACAACCCTACAACACTCATCCTTACCCAGACAACCCTACAACAGTCCTCCTTACCCAGACAACCCTACAACAGTCCTCCTTACCCAGACAACCCTACAACAGTCCTCCTTACCCAGACAACCATACAACACTCCTCCTTACCCAGACAACCCTACAACAGTCCTCCTTACCCAGTCAGTCTGTGGCTTTGCCCCTTAGTTCCCATCTCCATTCCACCGTCTGGCTATCCATCCATTAATTCATCCATCCATCCATTAATTCATCCATCCATTCATTTATCTGTATATCTTGACATGATTACACAAAACAACCAAACAAACATGAATGAATGTGTTACAGCTGCGTTTCATTCAGTAGTGTACTAGTCTCGTGGTGCTATCCCAGACATCACACTGTATTCTCATTGACGAATCAGAGGCGTGACTTAGTAGAGCTGGCGTTGAGCCTAGTAGTGTGCTAGTCAGTCTCCTAGAATGTTGTTGAGCAGCTGTCACCTCCTGAAACAGTAATGTATATGAATTTTGGTTGAATAGCTCTTTTGAGATTATCGCTTTTGACAAAGATATTGTAGCCTATTGACAATTCTTTACGGAAGGATAGTACAGTACGTAACACGTTGGCCACTTCTGATTAGTCAACCATGTTATAAGACACTTCACCAACACAAGCTGTTAGCTCAACTGCTAGAACAAAGATGGAATGTCCTTATCTCCCTGCAGAGAGAAAGAATGGAAAGTAAATCATGTTGAAAGCTTCATGCCTTCTTTTCTTTTACTCTTGTTTATCGTTATACTTAGTTTCCTTTCAACTCACCTGCCTTTTTGAAAATGCATCACATTACTGCGCTGACATTAACTGATTTATTTTAAATGTATATTTGAATATGTGCTATTTAGGACACATACATTAAACTATCTGATGACAGCTTGTACCATGTTCCTGAAAAGCCTCTTAAATGTCATGTAAAATAAATGCTGAATGAGCAGGTGCCTGCCACACAGACCTTGAGAATGGTGAGTGGATGGAACCATGACATCATGCTTTAACATTAGGAGTAGGCCTGTCCTGTCTATTAGGGTCTAGTATTCAGTTATATACTTCTGTCTGGCAGCTGATGGCACCAGTGACACACACACACTAGCTGTTAGAATGTTGGGACAGTAACCGATAGGTCACTCGTTCAAATCCTAGAGTTAACAAGGTGAAACACCTGATGATGTGCCCTTGAGCAAGGCACTTAACCCTAATTGCTCCAGGGTCGCTATTACATACACCTCTTGGAGGGAATGTAACACCCCGCTACATCTCAACTCCCCGGGGAGTGAAAAAAGTATGTGATCGTAGGTGCGGGGAAGGATGACAGAGGCAGAGAAAAATACCATTTACAGGGAATTTATTATTTCTAACACACGGTAATGTGGGGAAAAGGGGCTGGATGGAACCAAAGAAAAGAAAGTAAAAGTTAAGGAGTCCCCTCTTAACTTTCCACTTCTCAACTAACCTTTAGCACCACCTGGCGTGCTGACCAACATACAGGGGGTGGTCCACCCAGGTCTTACCTAGTGTGCATAGACTGATTAAATACTACGGGTTATGTATGCCCGCAGGCCTCTTGCCTAAACACTCCCAAGGTGCGTTCCCCTCCCCCCCCCGGGAACAAATGAAACAGAAGAATTAACCAATACTTTAAGTGAACAATTTCAATAACCAAAAACACTAAGTCCTATTGGCATACACATACCTCTGAAAGAGCGGCTACAAAATAATATCAACAAAACTTTCACTGACCAACAACCAACATAGGACATAAAAAGAAGCTCTCCTCCCTGAGGGAGGAACACTGGCTTTTATCAAGCTGGAGAAGGAGTTGGTAATTGAAGAGACAGCTGTTTCCCCTGATGAGAGGGAGGGGTCAGACCTCCAATCAGCGATGGGGCCGACCAATCAGCTGCTTTAGGAATCCAGGAAGCCATTTCCTGAAATACACACACATACAAACTCACAACACAGAAACTGGGGAACGTAACAGTCACCGTTGATAATGGCAGACCCTGGCCATGACCCCTCTCTCCGAGGGTGTCTCATTCACAAATGTATTAATACACACCTGTACATGAAATAGGACAAATATAAGTACCCACCATATTATTGTTATTATTACACAT
>NW_026600357.1:0-95000 GCF_029448725.1 Salvelinus fontinalis | reverse complement strand
CACACCTCTGCCCTGTCACACACAAACACCGCTGCCCTGTCACACACAAACACTTCTGCCCTGTCACACACACACACACCGCTGCCCTGTCACACACACACACACACACACACACACCGCTGCCCTGTCACACACACACACACACACACCACTGCCCTGTCACACACACACACCGCTGCCCTGTCACACAGACACACACATACCGCTGCCCTGTCACACACACACACCGCTGCCCTGTCACACACACACACATGCCGCTGCCCTGTCACACACACACCGCTGCCCTGTCACACACACACACCGCTGCCCTGTCACACACACACACACCGCTGCCCTGTCACACACACACTGCTGCCCTGTCACACACAAACACCGCTGCCCTGTCACACACACACACATACCGCTGCCCTGTCACACACACACACCGCTGCCCTGTCACACACACACACCACTGCCCTGTCACACACACACACCGCTGCCCTGTCACACACACACTGCTGCCCTGTCACACACACCTCTGCCCTGTCACACACAAACACTTCTGCCCTGTCTCACACACACACACACCGCTGCCCTGTCACACACACACACACACACACACACCGCTGCCCTGTCACACACACACCGCTGCCCTGTCACACACACCGCTGCCCTGTCACACACACACACACTGCTGCCCTGTCACACACACACACTGCTGCCCTATCACACACACACACACACACACACACACACACACACACACACACACACACACACACACACACACACACACACACACACACACACACACACACACACACACACACACACACACACATACCACTGCCCTGTCACACACACCGCTGCCCTGTCACACACACACACACACTGCTGCCCTGTCACACACACCGCCGCCCTGTCACACAAAATCAATATCAAATCAAGTTTATTTTATATAGCCCTTCGTACATCAGCTAATATCTCGAAGTGCTGTACAGAAACCCAGCCTAAAACCCCAAACAGCAAGCAATGCAGGTGTAGAAGCACGGTGGCTAGGAAAAACTCCCTAGAAAGGCCAAAACCTAGAAAGAAACCTAGAGAGGAACTAGGCTATGAGGGGTGGCCAGTCCTCTTCTGGCTGTGCCGGGTGGAGATTATAACAGAACATGGCCAAGATGTTCAAAATGTTCATAAGTGACAAGCATGGTCAAATAATAATCAGGAATAAATGTCGGTTGGCTTTTCATAGCCAATCATTAAGAGTTGAAAACAGCAGGTCTGGGACAGGTAGGGGTTCCATAACCGCAGGCAGAACAGTTGAAACTAGAATAGCAGCAAGGCCAGGTGGACTGGGGACAGCAAGGTGTCATCATGCCCGGTTGTCCTGACGTATGGTCCTAGGGCTCAGGTTCTCCGAGAGAGAGAAAGAAAGAGAGAAGGAGAGAATTAGAGAGAGCATACTTAAATTCACACAGGACACTGGATAAGACAGGAGAAGTACTCCAGATATAACCAACTGACCCTAGCCCCCCGACACATAAACTACTGCAGCATAAATACTGGAGGCTGAGACAGGAGGGGTCAGGAGACACTGTGGCCCCATCCGATGATACCCCCGGACAGGGCCAAACAGGAAGGATATAACCCCACCCACTTTGCCAAAGCACAGCCCCCGCACCACTAGAGGGATATCTTCAACCACCAACGTATAATCCTGAGACAAGGCCGAGTATAGCCCACAAAGATCTCCACCACAGCACAAACCAAGGGGGGGGCGCCAACCCAGACAGGAAGATCACGTCAGTGACTCAACCCACTCAAGTGACGCACCCCTCCTAGGGACGGCATGAAAGAGCACCAGTAAGCCAGTCACTCAGCCCCTGTAATAGGGTTAGAGGCAGAGAATCCCAGTGGAGAGAGGGGAACCGGCCTGGCAGAGACAGCAAGGGCGGTTCGTTGCTCCAGAACCTTTCCGTTCTCCTTCACACTCCTGGGCCAGACTACACTCAATCATATGACCTACTGAAGAGATACGTCTTCAGTAAAGACTTAAAGGTTGAGACCGAGTCTGCGTCTCTCACATGGGTATGCAGACCGTTCCATAGAAATGGAGATCTATAGGAGAAAGCCCTGCCTCCAGCTGTTTGCTTAGAAATTCTAGGGACAATTAGGAGGCCTGCGTCTTGTGACCGTAACGTACGTGTAGGTATGTATGGCAGGACCAACTCGGAAAGATAGGTAGGAGCAAGCCCATGTAACGCTTTATAGGTTAACAGTAAAACCTTGAAATCAGCCCTTGCCTTAAAACCTCTACAGAGTACCTAACCCGGATCCGGGAGCACCCCCCACACCCCCCACACTGATTAGCATCGCTAGCATAGCGTCACAATTAAATAGTAGCATCTAAATATCATTAAATCACAAGTCCAAGACACCCAATGAAAGACACAGATCTTGTGAATAAAACCACCATTTCAGATTTTTTAAATGTTTTACAGGGAAGACACAATATGTAAATCTATTAGCTAAACACGTTAGCAAAATGACACCATTTTCTTACTCCAACAGTTTCTTACTCCATCAGGTGCTATCACCAATTCGGCTAAACTAAGATATTGATAGCCACTAACCAACAAAAAAATTCTTAAGATGACAGTCTGATAACATATTTATGGTATAGCATAGTTTTTTTTTTTTAAATGTGCATTTTTCAGGTATAAATCACAGTTCTACATTGCAGCTGCAATCTGATATAGTGCTGATGCAGCTAGAACAATTACAGAGACCAACGTTATATAACTAATTACTTGTCTTAAAACATTTCAGAAAAAATACACAGCGTACAGACATTGAAAGCCCAACATCTGGTGAATCCAAACAATATTTCAGATTTTTTAAATGTTTTATAGCGAAAACAAAATGTATCGCTAATTAGCATAACCAGGCCAGCCAGAACCGGCTGGACGCGCCCGACCAGTTCACATGCACGACAGATATATGAAATAACATCGTAAATTGGGTCTTACTATTGCTGGTCTTTCATCAGAATGTTGATCAAGGTGTCCTTAGTCCTGATGAGTCGTTCAATCCATTCACAATGGCAACCTCCCCTCTTCATTTAGCCTGGGTACTGGTCGACTGGCACGGTCAATTCCCAAAGTTAAAAAACTCAAAGAACGGAACACGGCAAAACTCCCGAAAAAATTCTAATAATCTGATTAAACTATATTGAAAAAACATACATTACGGTGATATGGTCACATGTAGCAAACAAACTTCGACACGGAGATAGTTTTCATCCGTAACGTCAGCATAACAAAAGACAATGCCACCTCTGAAAACGCGCATCTCAGAAACCGGAAGTTGTCGGTCACGCTAAAGAAATAAGTCTTATTTCACGTCAGTACAAGATAAACAAAAAATTTCTCCTCTGACGTCTTCCAGACACCCGGAGGAAGAAGAAGGAAGTGTCATTCGGGTCATAGGTGGCGTGACCATATATAGGCAGAGCTTTGAAGCGAGCATACACATCTTGCAATCTTTTTCAGGCTCAGGGAAAGTGCTGTGAAATGACCTGTGTTTGACTCAGAGACTCAATTGGAACGGTTTTAGAAACCATAGCTTGTTTTCTATCCAATGCTATATGGTTATATGCATATAGTAACAGCAATAATTGAAAAAGAGGCAGTTTAGTCTGTAGAGGCAATTATGCTAATGCGAAATAGCACCCCCTGTATTCTCAAGAAGTTAACAGGAAGCCAGTGTAGGGAAGCTAGCACTGGAGTAATATGATCAAATTTCTTGGTTCTAGTCAGGATTCTAGCAGCCGTATTTAGCACTAACTGAAGTTTATTTAGTGCTTTATCCGGGTAGCCGGAAAGTAGAGCATTGCAGTCGTCTAACCTAGAAGTAACAAATGAATGGATTAATTTTTCTGCATCATTTTTGGACAGAAAATGTCTGATTTTTGCAATGTTACATAGATGAAAAAAAGCTGTCCTTGAAACAGTCTTGATATGTTCGTCAAAAGAATGTGGTGTTCGATGGTGTCAAAGGCAGCACTAAGGTCTAGTAGCAGGAGTACAGATGCAGAGCCTCGGTCTGACGCCATTAAAAGGTAATTTACCACCTTCACGAGTGCAGTCTCAGTGCTATGATGGGGTCTAAAACCAGACTGAAGCATTTCGTATACATTGTTTGTCTTCAGGAAGGCAGTGAGTTTCTGCGCAACAGCTTTTTTAAAAAATGTTGAGAGGAATGGAAGATTCGACATAGGCCGATAGTTTTTTATATTTTCCGGGTCAAGGTTTGGCTTTTTCAAGAGAGGCTTTATTACTGCCACTTTTAGTGAGTTTGGTACACATCCGGTGGATAGAGAGCCGTTTATTATGTTCCACATAGGAGGGCCAAGCACATGAAGCAGCTCTTTCAGTAGTTTAGTTGGCACAGGATCCAGTATGCAGCTTGAAGGTTTAGAGGCCATGATTATTTTCTCATTGTGTCAAGAGATATAGTACTAAAACACTTAAGTGTCTTTCCCGATCCCAGGCCCTGGCAGAGCTGTGCAGATCCAGGACAGCTAAGCCCTGGAGGAATACGCAGATTTAAAGAGGAGTCCGTAATTTGCTTTCTAATGATCATGATCTTTTCCTCAAAGAAGTTAATGAATTTATTACTGCTAAAGTGAAAGCCATCCTCTCTTGGGGAATGCTGCTTTTTAGTTAGCTTTGCAACAGTATCAAAAATAAATGTTGGATTGTTCTTATTTTCCTCAATTAAGTTGGAAAAGTTGGATGATCGAGCAGCAGTGAGGGCTCTTCGATACTGCACGGTACTGTCTTTCCAAGCTAGTCGGAAGACTTCCAGTTTAGTGTGGCGCCATTTCCGTTCCAATTTTCTGGAAGCTTGCTTCAGAGCTCGGGTATTTTCTGTATACCAGGGAGCTAGTTTCTTATGACAAATGTTTTTCGTTTTTAGGGGTGCAAGTGCATTTAACCTGTTGGGGATGGGGGCGCTGTTTAGACTATTTATGCTAATGTGGCTAATTTTTTAAACGGCTTCCCACAAAATCCTTGATCGTACAATATGCATATTATTATTATTATTGGATAGAAAACAGTCTATAGTTTCTATAGGAGTTGAAATTTTGTCTCTAAGTGGAACAGAGCCCATTCTACAGCAATTTCCCTGACATGGAGTCAGATTTGAGAAACGTTGGCCACTTTTCTGAAGTCATTTAAAAGGGCACTGTCGTTGCTATGACTATACGGACACTTCTTACGTCTTCCCCTGGATGCCTTTACGTGATGACGATTCCAACGGGCTCGATTGCTCGTTCACAGGCCCTACAAATGAAAAAAACCTTTAGCTAGCAAGTCTTTTCTTGCTGCGTAACGCGCGTGGAAGACACCGACCCTCTCCTGTTCCAAGCGTTAGTTTAGCCTGTTATATTTCTCCGGTCATCTTTTCACTCGTTATAGGAGTTACAAACATCACAAAGTAGTTAATTTAAAGCGTTTTATAGCAATTTATATCCGTTTAGTGCGATTTTGGGACATTTATTTTTGCAACGATGTGAAAAGTTGGGCACGCTTTTCAGTTCATCCCGAACGTAGTTGACATTTCCACATGGCAAGAGGACAGCTTTCCACCAAAAGACGATTTCTCCCAAGAAAGGATCCTTTGCCCAAGATACTGATGGAAGAACAGCTCAAGGTAGGACATTTTTATTATGATAAATCGTGTTTCTGTCGAAACATTTTAGTGGCTTAGGACGCCATGTTTTTTGACGTAGCTTCGCTTGGCGCAAACTGTATTGAAAAGTAAGGATAAATTAAAAAATGTAATAACGCAATTGTATTAAGAATTAAATTGTCTATCAATCCCTGTCCACCCTATATTTTTTAGTCACGTTTATGAGTATTTATGTATAAGAGTAGATCACTGTCTAAGTGGCGCAAGGACGTTTTCTTTACCAGCTTGTCTACATTTCACATTGTCTAACCATGATTTTGGTGGCTAAATATAAACATTTTCGATCAAACTGTATATGCATGTTGTAATGTGATGTTACAGGAGTGTCATCGGAAGAATTCTGAGAAGGTTAGTGAAAAAATTAATATCTTTTGGCGATGTTGACTTTTATCGCTCACTTTGGCTAGAATCAATGCTGGGCTGCTAATTGCTATGTGCTAAGCTAATATAACGATTTATTGTGTTTTCGCTGTAAGACACTTAGAAAATCTGAAATATTGTCTGTATTCACAGGATCTGTGTCTTTCGATTCGTGTATGCTGTGTATTTTTACGAAATGTTTGATGATTAGTAGTTAGGTAAACACGTTGCTCATTGTAATTATTCTAGTCCATTTGTGATGGTGGGTGCAATTGTAAACTATGCCATATACCTGAAATATGCACTTTTTTCTAACAAAACCTATCCCATACCATAAATATGTTATCAGACTGTCATCTAATGAGTTTTTTTGTTGGTTAGGGGCTATAAATATCTTAGTTTAGCCGAATTGGTGATGGCTACTGGTGTTGGTGGACAAATAAAAGATGGTGGATTATGCTAATGTGTTTTTAGGTAATAGATGTACATCTTTACATATTGTGTCTTCCCTGTAAAACATTTTAAAAATCGGAAATGTTGACTGGATTCATAAGATCTGTGTCTTTCATTAGCTGTATTGGACTTTAATGTGTGAAAGTTAAATATTTAAAAAAAATATTTTTTTTGAATTTCGCGGCACTGGTTTTTCAGTGGGGGGGGGGGGGGGGGTGCCGCTAGCGCCACGCTGATCCTAGACAGGCTAGGGTATTGCACAAGGTTAAATTGAGTTCCTCAGTTAGGTGGTTAACTGATTTTTGTCATTTGACGTCCTTGGGTAGGCAGAAGGAGTCTGGAAGGGCATCAAGGAATTTTTGTGTTGTCTGAGAATTTATAGCACGACTTTTGATGCTCCTTGGTTGGGGTCTGAGCAGATTATTTGTTGCGATTGCAAACGTAATAAAATGGTGGTCCGATAGTCCAGGATTATGAGGAAAAACATTAAGGTCTACAACATTTATTCCATGGGACAAAACTAGGTCCAGAGTATGACTGTGGCAGTGAGTAGGTCCAGAGACATGTTGGACAAAACCCACTGAGTCGATGATGGCTCCAAAAGCCTTTTGGAGTGGGTCTGTGGACTTCTCCATATGAATATTAAAATCACCAAAAATTTGAGTATGATCTGCTATGACTACAAGGTCCGATAGGAATTCAGGGAACTCAGTGAGGAACGCTGTATATGGCCCAGGAGGCCTGTAAACAGTAGCTATAAAAAGTGATTGAGTAGGCTGCATAGATTTCATGACTAGAAGCTCAAAAGACGAAAACGTATTTTTTTTTTTTGTAAATTTAAATTTGCTATCGTAAATGTTAGCAACACCTCCGCCTTTGCGGGATGCACGGGGGATATGGTCACACACACTGCTGCCCTTTCACACACACCGCTGCCCTTTCACACACACCGCTGCCCTGTCACACACACATTGCTGCCCTGTCACACACACACTGCTGCCCTGTCACACACACACCCCGCTGCCCTGTCACACAGGGGTGGCAGGTAGCCTAGTGGTTAGAGCATTGGACTAGTAACCGAAAGGTTGCAAGAGCAAATCCAAGAGCTGACAAGGTAAAAATCTGTTGTTCTGCCCCTGAACAAGGCAGTTAACCCACTGTTCTTAAGCAGTCATTGTAAATAAGAATTTGTTCTTAACTGACTTGCCTAGTTCAATAAAGGTAACATAAAAAAACACTCACACACTTCTTCTCCTGTAGCTACCTTCCACTGTGTGTTTTGAAGTCATGAAATGTGGTTTGTACCAGCACATGCACTCTCATTCTCTGTCATGTTTCTGGTTTTATGGTAATGGTCAGTGTACTGCTATAAAGTTAGGACGTTTCTCCTGTCACTTGGTTGGTCCCAAATGTCACCTTATTTCTTACTCCCCTATGGGCCCTGCCATCTGAGGTACAGACAGGTTGATGCAGTATCGGGCCAGTCAAGGTGTCCCTTTGAGATAAAACAGTGTAATGACACCCCAGAGAGAAGGTCTGGCCACTGAACTGGAACACTGAGGGCATTCCTGCTTTAATGCACTGGGATCACTGTCAATGTTGGGGAAAGCTCTCAATTTATTGCTAGCACCTAATTCCATGTAATGGCTCTTTTACATGTATATATTCTGTCGGTTATTGATGGGGATAGGGACAGTGTGTGTGGTGGGGGTGGGGGGGTAGGTGGAGTTGGGTGTGTGGGATGTAGTGTTTTCTGCTGATGCTCTTCTTGTTTAACTACAGTGTGAGATCGATGCAGATCCACAACCAGAGGAGGTGTAAGTCACATTTTGCTCTCTCTCTCTCTCTCTCTCTCTCTCTCGCTCTCTCTCTCTCTCTCTCTCTCTCTCTCTCTCTCTTCGGAGTGCATGCTGGGAAGTGAGTCGTCAAGCAGGAGTGTTTGTTGTGAGAGCGACTGGATTTCTTTTCATTCTATTGGGTTTTGGTATGTAAATATATATATATTGATTAGTTGGTTTAAAGATAATTGTTCTAATTATTAATTAACAAGTAGAGGGGTGGTGGGATAGTTTGAGGTTGTTTGTTTTCGCGAGGGCACAACCAGCTGGTTGAGGCTGGTTGAAATGTCCACTCGTGAGAGTTTGGAGTATGAAAAACTTAGTCGGCGCAATGGAATTAAGATTTTGGCAGAGGTTGGATGTTCAGTGGAAGAATGTGTTTTAGCGGTAGGTAGTATGATTGGGTATGATAGCATTAAATCAGCCTCAAGGATGAATAGCGCAGTAGTGATATTCTTAGATTCTATTGGAAAAGTGAATACGATGGTGGAGAACGGTGTTGTTTTGAGGGAGACACAGACGAAGGTATTTCCACTTATGAATCCGGCTAAGAAGGTTATATTGTCTAACGTACCACCATTTGTTAGAGATGAAGTGTTGGAGAGAGAATTATCGCGTCATGGTCAAATTGTATCTACAATAAAGAAAGTTCTTTTTGGATGCAAATCTCCGTTGCTGAAACATGTCGTGTCTCATAGGAGGCAAGTGCATATGATCTTAAAAAAGGACGTTGATGAACTGAATTTAGCGTTCAGTTTTAAGATTGATGGATTTGATTATGTTTTTTACGCTTCTACTGAATCAATGAAATGTTTTGGGTGTGGAAGAGAGGGGCATTTGGTGCGTAATTGTCCTGAGAAGGAGCGCGCAGAGCCCGGTAGTAGTTATAGTGATGGTACAGATAATGCATCGATGCAAAGAGATGAAACTGCTAAAAGTACAGGGGAAGGAAGAAGGTGGGCAGATGTGGTTGGAAAAGGGGGAGAGGAAGGCAGTGTGGATACGGGGACAATTGTGGTGGATCAGAACAAGGAGGGAGGGGAAGCAGTCTGTGAGATTGCGACTGCCGTTGCTGAGGTGGTGTTGGAAAATGAAATTGGAGATAAAGAGGAAATTGAAATAACAGGAAAGGAAGAAGCTGTTTTCAAAGTACCGAGAAGTAAGAGAAAGAATGTAGGGGGTGGTGAAGGGTCTAATTCTAAGAGGAAGGTAGAGATTGATAAATTAGTTGAAGATGAAAAGGTTGAAGAGATGGGGGAGTTTTCCTCTGGGGAAGAGAGCGGGAGTGAGTCATCTGACGCGTCACAACAAAATAGTGAGATAATTGGGGAGGACGGAAGGTATGGAATTAAGAAGGTACGCCAATTTCTGAAGTTGACAAAAGGGAAGAAATATATGCAGGATTACAATATAACTGATTTTTTCCCTGAAAGTGAATTGTTTATTGAATCAGCAAAGTTTTTGATGTCAAAAATAACAGGGGGAGGTTTGACAAGCCCTGAAATTGCTAGACTTAAGAAGGTGGTCACGAGAGTGATAAGTGATGTAAATTCTAAAGAAAATGAAAGGGTTTAGTTGCAGTTTTAACCCTGTAAAGAGATGGGATGTCTGTATTTTCCTCTGTATATTTTTTTCATTCATGAGCAGTTTTAAGATTTCTTCTTTAAACATAAATGGCGGAAGAGATGTTAAAAAAAGAGCGATAGTGTATGAGTTAATTAGGGGAAAGGGAAGTGACATAAATTTTCTACAAGAAACGCATAGTAATTTGGAAAATGAAGTTATGTGGAAAAAGGAGTGGGGGGGGACAGTGGTGTGTAGTCATAAAAATTCTAAAAGTGGGGGTGTGGCTATATTGTTCTCAAGGGGGTTTTTGCCTTTGTCTTATGAGGTTGAAGAGGTAGTTGAGGGGAGGTTATTAAAAGTTAGAGCAAGGTATGAAAACATCACTATGTGTCTGATAAATGTCTATGCCCCAGTGGTGGCAGTTGAGAGGGTATGTTTTTTAGAGACATTATCAAATACCATTGAGAAATGTAACAATGAAGATTATTTATTTATTGCTGGGGATTTTAACTGCACAGTTAGTGATTTAGATAGAAATCACCAAGAACCTCATATAGCCTCAAGGACCTTTTTAAAACGCCTCATTGTAACACATGAATTGTGTGATATTTGGCGGAGTCAAAATGGAGGCACAAGGCAGTACACCTGGGCGCATGTGAGAGAGAACATCATCTCTATGGCAAGGTTAGATAGGTTTTATTGTTTTGAGCATCAATCTCAGGTCTGTAAATCAAGTGTGATAACCCCAGTGGGATTTTCTGATCATTGTTTAATAACAGAGGTGGTGTTCATTAATGATGTAAAACCCAAAAGCGCATACTGGCATTTTAATACAACTTTATTGAGTGATGCTCACTTCAGGAAATGTTTTTGTTTTTTCTGGGAGAGGTGGAGGTCTCAAAAGGACAGTTTTGTATCCATTCAACAGTGGTGGGATATAGGGAAAATCCAGATTCAACAATTTTGTAATCAATACACGAGGAATGTCACCAAGGATATCATCAGATCAATGAAAGCCCTAGAGTTTGAAATAGTGGAACTCATGACGTTGGTTGAGACCACAGGAGATCGAGGCCATACGCAGGCACTCAAGAAAAAAAAAGTTGAATTGGCAGATCTGCTGGGTATCAGAGCACAGGGGGCATTGGTGAGAAGTAAGTTTCAGGGAATATCTGAAATGGATGCCTCATCCAAATTTTTCTTTGGTTTAGAGAAAAAGAATGGACAAAGAAAAATTATTCATTGTCTCAAATCAGCTGTTGGACAAGAGCTCACTAGCCCTAGTGATATTAGAAAGAGGGCAGTAGAGTTCTATGCTGAGCTCTACAAGTGTGAGTACAAAGAGGATAAAACAGTGACACAGCAGTTCCTTGATGGGCTCCCAAAGGTGGATGCAGAAGCTCAGGTTGAGCTTGAGCAACCATTGTCTTTGCAGGAGTTATACTCTGCATTAAAAGGCATGGAAAATGGAAGGGCACCAGGCTTTGATGGGCTTCCCGTTGACTTTTTTAAGTCTTTTTGGACTATGTTGGGAGAAGATTGGCTGGCAGTAGTTAGTGATAGTTTAACCGGAGGGTTACTACCATTAAGCTGCAGAAGGGCTGTCCTCACCCTACTGCCCAAAAAGGGAGACCCTAGGGAGGTGAAAAACTGGAGGCCGGTGGCTTTATTGTGCACTGATTATAAGATCCTGTCCAAGGCTTTGTCCAACAGGCTGAGGGAGGTGATGGGGCAAATCATACATACGGACCAGTCCTACTGTGTTCCTGGCAGGCAGATAGGGGATAACTTTTCTCTGATTCGTGATTTTTTGGACATCTCTAGGGCTATTGGGTTGGATGCAGGTCTAATTTCAATTGATCAGGAAAAGGCATTTGACCGAGTTGAACATCAATATTTATGGCATACGCTTGAGGCGTTTGGGTTCAGCTCTGGTTTTATTGACATGATAAAGGTGATATATGGTGACATTGAAAGTGTATTGAAAGTTAACGGTGGTTTGAGTGCTCCTTTTAAAGTGTGTAGAGGTATTAGGCAGGGATGTTCTTTATCAGGGATGCTGTATGCCATTGCTATAGAGCCACTACTAAATAGCATTAGAAGTCGCATTGAAGGGGTGTACCTTTCCAAGGATATTCCTCCTATTCGTCTTTCAGCCTATGCTGATGATGTAGTTGTTTTAGTGAAAAATCAAGCGGAGGTGGATAGTTTGAGTCTAATGGTTGATCGGTTTAGGGGAATATCCTCGGCAAAAGTAAATTGGGAAAAGAGTTGTGCTTTACAGATTGGAGAATGGTCTGGAGGGATCATGGCTTTGCCAGGGGGATTGGAATGGTGTAAGGGAGGGTTTAAGTATCTTGGAGTGTACTTAGGAGATGAGGGGATTATGGAAAGAAATTGGATTGGGGTGGTTGAAATGGTGGAAGGGAGGATGAGGAGATGGCGTTGGTTGTTATCTCGAATGTCATATAGGGGGCGAACTATTATAGTTAACAATGTGATTGCCTCTGCATTATGGCATCGGTTGGCAGTTTTAGAACCACCATCTGGTCTTCTGGCTAAGATACAGGCAATTATGGTGGATTTTTTTTGGGATAAATATCACTGGGTTCCACAAAGTGTTTTGTATTTGTCAAAAGAGGAGGGGGGACAAGGTCTGGTACATCTTGCTAGTAGGGCTGCTGCTTTCCGTTTTCAGTTTATTCAAAGGTTGCTTTATGGACAGGAAAATGTGGTGTGGAGGGGGGTAGCAGGCCTTGTGTTACAGAGGGTTGGAGGATTAGGTTTAAAGAAGGCTTTATTTCTGGTTGATAGTAGCCAGATTTCTAGGGAGGGAGTACCTCAGTTTTACAGAGGTCTTCTCAGAGTGTGGAGCATAATGAAGGTGTCCAGACGAACTTCAGCGGAGTCAGTGCATTGGCTGTTGGAGGAACCTCTGGTGTTTGGGGCAAGACTGGATTGTACAACTGCAGCTGTTCCACATTTCTCCAAGATTCTGGTGAAGGGAAAAATAATCACCTTAAGACAGTTAATGGCAATGGCTGGGCCCGACTTAATGGATGGAAGACGGTTGGCTGAACATTTGGGGGTGAGGTCGGAAAGGATTGTTGGACAAATGCTGGGAAGCTGCAGGAAAGCTCTGTCAGCGGAAGAGTGGGGAATGCTTAATAGCCACAAGAAGAAGGAACAAGATGAAGACGTCTCATTTCCAAGATTAGGGATTACACCAAATATCACAGAGTCAGAGAGAAAGGGTATATTGTTGGATTTGAGAGGGTTGGAGGAGGTGGGTTTGGATGAGGTGAATGGGAAGGATTTGTATAGGGGGTGTGTTAAGGTGTTAAACAAAGAGAAATTGAAAAATAGAAAAGACACTCCATGGAGGGTAAAATTGGGAATTGATGACAAGGTAAAGCCAGCATGGAGAGCACTGTACAAACCACCGTTACAAAAGGGTACTGGTGATATGCAATGGAGGGTGTTACATGGCATTATTGCAGTTAATGCTTTTGTATCTGTCATTAATTCAGATGTTAGAGATGGATGTCCTTTTTGTAATATAAGAGAAACCATTTTTCACTGTTTTATGGAGTGTGAGAGGATAAAACCTTTATTGGAAATACTGGAATCATTGTTTAGAGCTGTAGGTGAGATTTTTAATAACAATGTTTTTATTTTGGGGTTTCAATATAGTAAGCAACAGAAAAGAAAATGTCAAATGTTAAATTTTATTTTGGGACAAGCTAAGATGTCAATTTTTTTGAGTAGGAAACATAAAATAGACACGGGATATGAGAAGGATATAAGATGTGTTTTTAAAGGATTAGTGAAAGCAAGAATAAAAGTGGATTTTGAGTTCTTCTCAGCTGTAAAAGATCTCCCATTGTTTGAGGAGAAGTGGGCATATGAAGGAGCGCTTTGTTTTGTAGAGGAGGGGAAATTATTTTTTGTTGGGGAAATAAGTTGAATGTATATGTTCTTTTGTATTTTTATTTTATTTATTTTGTGTAGGAATTACATTCATTGTTTCATTTCTGAAAAGGCAGTGTGTCATTATTTATGTTAACAATTGAGTAGAAAATAAAGGTTTTATAAAAACTCAAACTCTCTCTCTCTCTCTCTCTCTCTCTCTCTCTGAGAGACAGGAGCCGCGGCTATCCCAAATAGCATCCTGAACCCTAGATCAAAGGTAGTGCACTACTTTTGATGAGGCCCACCGGGAGAATAGGGTGCCATTTGTGACGCAGATTTAGACTGGCAGCTTCTAAGCCTCTCTCACTGCTCTCCGATGGATATTTGGTTCACCCTCAGACCACATCAACACGTCAGCAATCCCTGCCTGGTGTCATTACAGCATGATGTGTCTTTTCTGTTGGCCATAATCCTTGTCTCTTTGATGTTTCTGGGTTGCCAAACACTCTCTCCTTAACCAAGGTGAAATGCCCTGATCCACCACTGGTTCCTAAGCAGTGCATTTCACCCATAAAGTGTTACTGTATTTTGCTCGTAGGAAGATGCCAATCCTGTAACTTTGAATTCCTGTCCTTAGATGGCTTTGGGAGATTTGGAATGGGCTCTTTGTGACAGGCAGGACCTTTATAGTGTGGTGTTTTTGGTTCCCTCCTGAGACTTATCTTGTTCACCTCTGCTGTGCGTTTCCAATTACACTCCCTGTGGCTTTGCACACACATACAAATGCACACGCACTCACACACACACAGAAACACTCTCTGTGGATTTACTCAGATTCGTTCCCAGGTTCAGGGGAGCTTCAATGATGTTGCCACCTCTGGCAGACAGCACTATCAAAGTAGGGGAAATAGAGAAATGGTATTGATTCAAACTGAGGCGACTGCAGTCGTTTAAAAAACAAGCATTGATAGAAATTGAATTGAGGTTACACTGGGAGGAATGACAGAGAGTAGATTGGAATGTGCCTCGGCAGCAATGGAGGTCACACTGCTTTCATTGCAGTTTGTTGTCATATTATTTCACTTGCTTATAGTATTGAAAATTCAAAAAGGCACTCGCACTGAGCTATCTTATTGCAGGTGTACAGGAACAATGAGATAGAGAGAGAAATACACAATGTAGAAACAACGACTGCGATACAGTATGTGAAAAGACTGCACATTGCAAATTCAGTAACGATGATTTGAGAAGAATGTGATGAATCTGTTGCAAGGTTCCATTCCCTGTCGTAATAATGATCATGTCATGGTTACACACTGAGTGAGAACTGGGCTGCAGCGGTAAGAGTCCCTACCACGCTGACAAAGTGCTCCTAGATGGAAAACAGGCCTTTCTGTTGGTTCTGCTTAACTTTTCCAACACACCAGTTCTGACCCCAGTCTCATCTATGTGTGACACCGATTGAGAGGATTGATAGTCGGATACATTTGGACCAGAAGTATGGAAATACACTGCTCAAAAAAATAAAGGGAACACTGAAATAACACATCCTAGATCTGAATGAATGAAATATTCTTATTAAATACTTTTTTCTTTACATAGTTGAATGTGCTGACAACAAAATCACACAAAAATTATCAATGGAAATCAAATTTATCAACCCATGGAGGTCTGGATTTGGAGTCACACTCAAAATGAAAGTGGAAAACCACACTACAGGCTGATCCAACTTTGATGTAATGTCCTTAAAACAAGTCAAAATGAGGCTCAGTAGTGTGTGTGGCCTCCACGTGCCTGTATGACCTCCCTACAACGCCTGGGCATGCTCCTGATGAGGTGGCGGATGGTCTCCAGAGTGATATCCTCCCAGACCTGGACTAAAGCATCCGCCAACTCCTGGAGAGTCTGTGGTGCAACGTGGCGTTGGTGGATGGAGCGAGACATGTTGTCCCAGATGTGCTCAATTGGATTCAGGTCTGGGGAACGGGCGGGCCAGTCCATAGCATCAATGCCTTCCTCTTGCAGGAACTGCTGACACACTCCAGCCACATGAGGTCTAGCATTGTCTTGCATTAGGAGGAACCCAGGGCCAACAGCACCAGCATAAGGTCTCACAAGGGGTCTGAGGATCTCATCTCGGTACCTAATGGCAGTCAGGCTACCTCTGGCGAGCACATGGAGGGCTGTGCGGCCCCCCAAAGAAATGCCACCCCACACCATGACTGACCCACCGCCAAACTGGTCATGCTGGAGGATGTTGCAGGCAGCAGAACGTTCTCCACGGCGTCTCCAGACTCTGTCACGTCTGTCACATGTGCTCAGTGTGAACCTGCTTTCATCTGTGAAGAGCACAGGGCCCCAGTGGCGAATTTGCCAATCTTGGTGTTCTCTGGCAAATGCCAAACGTCCTGCACGGTGTTGGGCTGTAAGCACAACCCCCACCTGTGGACGTTGTGCCCTCATGGAGTCTGTTTCTGACTGTTTGAGCAGACACATGCACATTTGTGGCCTACCGGAGGTCATTTTGCAGGGCTCTGGCAGTGCTCCTCCTGCTCCTCCTTGCACAAAGGCGGAGGTAGCGGTCCTGCTGCTGGGTTGTTGCCCTCCTACGGCCTCTTCCACATGTCCTGATGTACTGGCCTGTCTCCTGGTAGCGCCTCCATGCTCTGTACACTACCCTGACAGACACAGCAAACCTTCTTGCCACAGCTCGCATTGATGTGCCATCCTGGATGAGCTGCACTACCTGAGCCACTTGTGTGGGTTGTAGACTCCGTCTCATGCTACCACTAGAGTAAAAGCACCGGCAGCATTCAAAAGTTACCAAAACATCAGCCAGGAAGCATAGGAACTAAGAAGTGGTCTGTGGTCACCACCTGCAGAACCACTCCTTTATTGGGGGTGTCTTGCTAATTGCCTGTAATTTCCACCTTTTGTCTATTCCATTTGCACAACAGCATGTGAAATTTATTGTCAATCAGTGTTGCTTCCTAAGTGGACAGTTTGATTTCACAGAAGTGTGATTGACTTGGAGTGACATTGTATTGTTTAAGTGTTCCCTTTATTTTTTTGAGCAGTGTATGTTTCTGTGCTGTTGAAACCTCCAGGAGGCCTACAGTCAACTGTACTCTGTATAGACTGGATTAGACCTGGAGGGTTCAACCATGAGATCATCATTATTAACATGCGTTTGGAAAATGTATTCCAGATCAAAGCTCGGAAGGACAACAACAACTGTTGACTGTTTAATACCTGTAGAATGGCACAGAGAATCAAATAATAAAGGGATTCTAAAACTCACAGAACTCCTCAAATTCTAGAACTCTTCAAATTCTAAACATTTGCCTGCAGAGCTATCAGACTCATATTTGAGAGTGTGTGTGGTGTGACTTTGCAGTGGATATATTAAACAAGTTTTGCCTCGATGAAGTTGACATGCCATCCGATCCTTCCAACGATGACAACTATTCCAAAGCAGGGAACTATATGTGTTACAAAGCAGGGAACTATATGTGTTACAAAGCAGGGAACTATATGTGTTACAAAGCAGGGAACTATATGTGTTACAAAGCAGGGAACTATATGTGTTACAAAGCAGGCAGCCATGTAGAAAATCAAATCATCACACAATCTTGTTTTATTCTCCAGCAATAAGTATCAAAATGATGCCTCTGATGACGACATCTTCCTTGGTTCAGTGAACCACAGCGGCTGATTATTGGTTTCACGGTGATGTTTCCTTTGACGAGGTCTGACAAGGAACAGTTTTAACTGACCACACTTCTGTAAACTTGTTGTGGAAGATGCCCACCTCAGTACACTAACACACACACACACACACACACACACACACACACACACACACACACACACACACACACACACACACACACACACACACACACACACACACACACACACACACACACACACACACACACACACACACACACACACACACACACTTCAGTTCACAGAATCAAACAGAGGAGAAGGAAGGAGATCCAGTCTGGATAAAATATGTATGAGTTGTGATTGCTGCGGTAGCTCTTGCATTGGGGCTTTTTCATCTGTACTTCCACCATGACATCTGACTGTGTTTGTATGCTGCAGTCAAGTCTCATGAAGGTATATAAAAGATTTCATGTTGATAAATAAGGGCCCATACACCTAACATCCTGTTGTCTCAACGCGTTGCTATAACAAACTTTCGGCTTGTGCAACAGTGTGAGTTCTGTATTTATCTTCCTGAACCAGGACACAAACTTGTGGACCCCAGTAAGGGTTGCTGCTGCATAAGCAACTGCTAATGGGGATCCTAATAAACTAAACGAACTCACAACCTTCTGCACAATAATACAAATAATGAGGCAATTCATGTACGACCTGTGTAACGGTATGTGTGACCTATGTAACGGTATGTACGACCTGTGTAACGTGTATTGACGTCAGCTGTACGTTTATTCATTGAGCTAACTAATATAATAACTGTAATTATGTGATCTATGTGAGATGATGTGACTGTGTATCCGTTGTGAACAGCTGAGTTCAGATGTAAGTACCTGAGGAGCCAGACAAACACATCATTACCTGCCGAGTCACAACACAATGCGAACAGAAAGCTGTTGAAATTAAATCTACCTTTGAAATAAATAAAGCCTTTTTAACTGTGATCCAGTCCTTTTTATCGGAATCATCTGAGAACATATTGGAGGAAGATAATTGGTAAGTATAAAGGCAAATGTACTAAATCCATCTGCGTGTTTCAGGCCTATTGTGTTCACACAGTGCAGTCTGGGTGCCCTTCATACTGTATTCACTTCAGTAAACCTTTTATTGGGCACATTTACTGAGCCAAGCGTTTTACATAACAGTGACTAATTGTTTGGGAAACTTTCAGAATCCTTTATTACACACATTCATTTGATTTTCTGAATGCATTGTAGATAATCACAACCATGCTAATTAATTCCCAAAATCAACACCAACAAAGCACTTGAATCTCCAGCCGGAAAAAGAAACAGAAACACTCTCAATGTGCTCCAATTATCTATGAGAGGCTTGTTGCAGAAACAGCCCAATATTCAAATAATGCCTAACCACATTAGGCAGAGTTACTGGGAAAGGGCTGAAGCACATACAACAGGAACACAATAGTGTAGACATCAGTGGAGGCTGCTGAGGGGAGGACGGCTCATATTAATGGCTGGAATGGAGCAAATGGAAACCATTTGTTTAATGTATTTGATACCATTCCATCTTTCCACTCCAGCCATTACCACGAGCCTCTTCTCCCCAATTAAGGTGTCACCAACCTCTTGGGGTAGATATGTGTGCATTGTGCTCTGTGCTTTGTACAGAGCACAATGCGCTGCCAGAGCCGCCCACCAGTCAGGAGCTGCCAGAGCTGCCCGCCAGTCAGGAGCTGCCAGAGCCACCCGCCAGTCAGGAGCTGCCAGAGCCGCCCGCCAGTCAGGAGCTGCATGAGCTGCCTTTCAGTCAGGAGCTGCCCTTCAGTCCGGAGCTGCCCTTCAGTCCGGAGCTGCCCTTCAGTCCGGAGGTGCCCCTCAGTCCAGAGGTGCCCCTCAGTCCAGAGGTGCCCCTCAGTCCAGAGGTGCCCCTCAGTCCAGAGGTGCCCCTCAGTACAGTGGGGCCCCTCAGTACAGTGGGGCCATTTAGGAGGGTCGCCGCTCCTAGGAGGCCACGGAAGCGGGTATTGACTATGGTGGAGTGGGGGCCACGTCCAGCTTCAGAGCCGCCACCGAGGACAGATGCCCACCCAGACCCTCCCCTATAGGTTCAGGTTTTGCAGCCAGAGTCCGCACCTTGGGGGGGGGGGGGGAATACTGTCACGTTTCTGACCTTATTTCCTTTATTTTCCTTTGTTTTGTCTTTAGTTAGTATGGTCAGGGCGTGAGTTGGGGTGGGCAGTCTATGTTCTGTGTTTCTATGTTTAGGTTTGTAATTTGGCCTGATATGGTTCTCAATCAGAGGCAGGTGTTTTTCATTGTCTCTGATTGGGAACCATATTTAGGTAGCCTGTTTTCACTGTTGGTTTGTGGGTGTTTGTTTCCTGTGTCAGTGTTTGTGCCACACGGGACTGTTTTCGGTTAGATTCTCTTTGTTATTTTGTATTGTGTCATGTTCAGTTGTTTCTATTAAAACATGGACACTTACCACGCTGCGTTTTGGCCCGATCCCTGCTACACCTCCTCTTCAGACGAAGAGGAGGAAATCTGCCGTTACACACCACTAGTCATTATGCCCAGTAGTATTGTTCTTCCAAGTATCCCCAGTTGGACTCATACTTGGTATTTCCTGCTGGTCAAACTGCTGACTCTAACTGCAAACCGCTTTTCTGCTGATGTCCAGATAGGGTAGATAGACAGACCACCTGTATCAGATAGAGATAGAGAGCTTTTACAGTAGGACTGGGAATGGATAGAGACAGTTCAGGAAAGAATGTGTGTGTGTCGCCCTATTACAGTAGGTGGCTGATGATGCCATACCCAGTCTCTCTCTGTTTTAGGGGGTTGTTTTGTTCAGATACAGTAGAAAGACTTTACAGTTGGACTGAGAATGGATGTAGAGGTATCGGAAAATGTGTCCGCTATTGTCCCAGTAGTCCTAGGTGGGTGACGCCAGACTGTGCATGTTTTATGGGGATGTTTGACTTATGGGGACCTTAGTTTAACATGGGGAGTGAACGTAGTGCTCTTCTCCCCTCTGCAATGAGGACTGACAGAGTTTAGGACAACCAGGGCAGCAGAAGGGGAGCTAGAGGCCCCAGATGGGAAGTGACGGCTCCGTTTGTCAGCCAGTGCCAGGGCAGATTGAAGTTAAACGAGCTACAATAGCTGCACATTATGTCCATGCAAGGCAATCCTATATAGGTTGCGTTCCAAATGGCACCCTATTATAGTGCACTACTTTTGACCAGGGACCAAAGGGCTCTGGTCAAAAGTAGTGAACTATATAGGGAATAGGGTGCCGTTTAGAACGGACCCATAGTCAGGACTCGGAACAAGGATGAAGCTTTTGACTTTGACGTCCCCTCATATGCTCCCTCAACCCTGAGCCCTGCTGTCTGTCTGCTGTCATTCCCCCCTCAATTCAAATCCAATTTTGTTTGTCACATGCATCGAATACAACAGGTGTAGACCTTACAGTAAAATGCAGTTCAAGAATAGAGTGAAGAAAATATTTATTAAATTAATTAAAGTAAAAAAATCGAATCAAAAAGTAACACAAGAAAATTTCATAATAACAACGAGGCTTATATACAAGGGACACCGATACTGAGTAAATGTGCGGGAGTACAGGTTAGTAATTTGTGAAGTGACTATGCATAGATAATAGATAGCGAGTAGCAAAGTGTAAAAACAAAGTAAAAATGTAAATAGTCCGGGTGGCCATTTGATTAATTGTTCAGCAGTCTTGGTGCAATACTTGGCGCTCCGGTACCGCTTGCTGTGTGGTAGCAGTGAGAACAGTCTATGACTTGGGTGACTGGAGTGCTTGCCGTGTGGTAGCAGAGAGAACAGTCTATGACTTGGGTGACTGGAGTCTTTGACAGTTTTTTTTGGTCCGTCCTCTGAAACCGCCTAGTATATTGGTCCTGGATGGCAGGAAGCTTGGCCCCAGTGATGTACTAGGCCATACGCACTAACCTCTGTAGCGCCTTATGGTCAGATGCCAAGCAGTTGCCATACCAGGCAGTGATGCAACCCATCAGGATACTCTCGATGGTGCAGCTGTAGAACCTTTTGAGGGCATGAGGACCCATGCCAAATATTTTCAGTCTTCTGAGGGAGAATAGGCTTTGTCGTGCCCTCTTCACGACTGTCTTGGTGTGCTTGGACCACGTTAGTTTGTTGGTGAAGTTGACACCAAGGAACTTGAAGCTCTCAACCTGCTCTATTACAGCTCCGTCGATGAGATTGGGGGCATGCTCGGTCCTCTTTTTCCTGTAGTCCACAATCACTTCCTTTGTCTTGATCTCGTTGAGGGAGAGGTTGTTGTCCTGGCACCACAGAGTGAGGTGTTTAGTCACAGGGTCCTTAGCTTACTGATGAGCTTTAAGGGCACTATTGTGTTGAACGCTAGGCTGTTATCAGTGAATAGCATTCTCACATAGATGTTCCTTTTGTCCAGGTATGAAAGGGCATTGTTGAGTGCAATAGAGATTGCAAGATCTGTGGATATTTTAGGGTGGTATGCAAATTGGAGTGGGTCTAGTTTTTCTGGGATAATGGTGTTGATGTGAGCCATGACCAGCCTTTCAAAGCACTTCATGGCTACAGACGTGAGTGTTACGGTTCGGTAGTCATTTAGGCAGATTATCTCAGTGTTCTTGGGCACAGGCACTATGGTGGTCTGCTTAAAACATGTTGGTATTACAGACTCGGATGTCAATGAAATGTCAATGAAGACACTTGCCAGTTGGTCAGTGCATGTTCACAGTACACGTTCTGGTAATCTGTCTGGCCCTACGGCCTTGTGATTGTTGACCTGTTTAAAGGTCTTACTCACATTGGCTGTGGAGAGCGTGATCACACAGTCTTCCAGAACAGCTGGTGCTCGCATGCATGTTTCAGTGTTATTTGCCTCAAAGCGAGCATAGAAGTAGTTTAGCTCTTCTGGTAGGCTTGTGTGTCACTGGGCAGCTGTCGGGCTGTGCTTCTTTTTGTAGTCTGCAATGGTTTGCAAGTCCTGCCACATCCATCGAGCGTCAGAGCCGGTGTAGTATGATTCGATCTTAGTCCTGTAATGACACTTTGGCTGTTTGATGGTTCGTCAGAGGGCATAGCGTGATTTCTTATAAGCTTCCGGTTTAGAGTCCCGCTCCGTGAAAGCGGCAGCTCTAGCCTTTAGCTCAGGGCGGATGTTGCCTGTAATCCATGGCTTCTGGTTGGGGTATGTATGTACGTCAATGTGGGGACGATGTCATCGATGCACTTATTGATGAAGCCAATGACTGATGTGGTGTACTCCTCAATGCCATCGGAGGAATCCCGGAACATATTCCAGTCTGTGCAAGCAAAAAAGTCCAATAGTTTAGCAGCTGCTTCATCTGACCACTTGTTTTATTGATCGAGTCACTGGTGCTTCCTGCTTTAATTTTAGCTTGTAAGCAGGAATCAAGAGGATAGAATTATTGTCAGATTTGCCAAATGGAGAGCGTCGGATACTTTGTATGCGTCTCTGTGTGTTTTTATTTTATTTCACCTTTTTTTAACCAGGTAGGTCAGTTGAGAACAAGTTCTGATTTACAACTGCGACCTGGCCAAGATAAAGCAAAGCAGTGTGACAACAACACAGAGTTACACATGGGATAAACAAACGTACAGTCAATAACACAATCGAAAAATATATATACAGTGTGTGCAAATGTAGTAAGATTAGGGAGGTAAGGCAATAAATAGGATATAGCGGCGAAATAATTACAATTTAGCATTAACACTGGAGTGACAGATGTTGTCACGATCATCTTCGGGTGAAAGAGAGGACCAAGGCGCAGCGTGATATAAATACATTATGTATTTATTTAAGAAAGACGAAGAACACTAAAACAAATTAAACAAACAACAAACGTGAAGCTATACAAACAATAAGTGCAGCCACTGGCAACTGAACACATAGACAGTCACCCACAACCTACCTAATGACTATGGCTGCCTAAATATGACTCCCAATCAGAGACAACGATAGACAGCTGTCTCTAATTGAGAACCAATCTAGGCAACCATAGACTTACATAAACACCTACAATGAACACAACCCCATGAACTCTACAAACACCCCCTAGACAATACAAACACCCTAGACGAGACAAAAACACACAAACAGCCCCCATGTCACACCCTGACCTAACTAAAATAATAAAGAAAACAAAGATAACTAAGGCTAGGGCGTGACAGATGTGCAGATGATAATTTGCAAGTAGAGACACTGGGATGCAAAAGAGCAAAAATAAATAACAATATGGGGATGGGGTAGTTGGGTGGGCTATTTACCGGTGGGCTGTGTTCAGGTGGAATGATCGGTAAGCTGCTCTGACAGCTGATTTTTGAAGTTAGTGAGGGAGATATAAGTCTCCAGCTCCAGTGATTTTTGCAATTCGTTCCAGTCATTGGTAGCAGAGAACTGGAAGGAAAGGCGGCCAAAGGGGGAGTTGGCTGCTATGGTGACCAGTGAGCAGTTCTTTACCTAGCAAAAACTTCTAGATAACCTGGAGCCAGTGGGTTTGGCGACGAAAATTAAGCGAGGGCCAGCCAACAAGAGCATGCAGGTGGCAATGGTGGATAGTGTATGGGGCTTTGGTGACAAAACGGATGGCACTGATGGACTACATCCAATTTGCTGAGTAGAGTGTTGGAGGCTATTTTGTAAATTACATCGCCAAAGTCAAGGATCGATAGAATCGTTAGTGTTACGAGGGTATGTTTAGCAGCATGAGTGAAGGAGGCTTTGTTGCGAAATAGGAAGCCGATTCTAGATTTCATTTTGGATTGGAGATGCTTAATGTGAGTCTGGAAGGAGAGTTTACAGTCTAACCAAACACCTAGGTATTTGTAGTTGTCCACATATTCTAAGTCAGAACCGTCCAGAGAAGTGATGCTAGTCGGCCGGGCAGGTGCGGGCAGCGATCGGTTGAAGAGCATGCATTTAGTTTTACTAGCATTTAAGAGCAGTTAGTGGCCACGGAAGGAGTGTTGTATGGCATTGAAGCTTGTCTGGAGGTTTGTTAACACAGTGTCCAAAGAAGGGCCAGAATTATACAGAATGGTGTCGTCTGTGTAGAGGTGGATCAGAGAGTCATCAGCAGCAAGAGCGACATCATTTATATACAGAGAAAAAAGTCAGTTCGGGAACTGAACCCTGTGGTACCCCCATAGAGACTGCCAGAGGTCCGGACAACAGGCCCCCCGATTTGTGCGGAGTAAAGGTGGTCCAGAGTTTTTTCACTCTGGTTGTACATTTAACATGCTGATAGAAATTTGGTAAGGCGCATTTAAGTTTCCCTGCATTAAAGTCCCCGGCCACTAAGAGCGCCGCCTCTGGGTGAGCTTTTTTCTGTTAGCTTATGGCGGAATACTGCTCATTGATTGCGGTCTTTGTGCCAGTATCAGTCTGTGGTGGTATACATACAGCTCTGAAAAATACAGATGAAAACTCTCTAGGTCGATAGTGTGGTCTACAGCTTATCATGAGATACTCTACCTCAGGCGAGCAAAACCTCAAGACTTCCTTAGATATCGTGCACCAGCTGTTATTTACAAATATACATAGTCCACCGCCCCTTGTCTTACCAGACGCCACTGTTCTATCCTGCCGATACAGCGTATAACCAGCCAGCTGTGTGTTGATAATGTTTTCGTTCAGCAACGACTCCGTGAAGCATACGATATTACAGTTTTTAATGTCCCGTTGGTAGTTTAATCTTCCGCATAGACCATCGATTTAATTTTTCAAAGATTGCACGTTTGCTAGCAGAATGGAAGGCATGGAGGTTTATTCTATCGCCTACGAATTCTCAGAAGGCAGCCCGCCCTCCGGACCCTTTTTCTCCGCCTTCTCTTCATGCAAATGACTGGGGATCTAGGCCTGTTCCCGGGAAAGCAGTATGTGATTCACGTTCGGCTCGTCAGTCTCGTTAAAGGAAAAAAAGGATTCTGCCAGTCCGTGGTGAGTAATCACAGTTATGATGTCCAGAAGTTATTTTCAGTCATAAGAGATGGTAGCAGCAACATTATGTACAAAATAAGTAAAAAGATAAGTTACAAACAATGCAAAGAAACAAATAAAAAAACACAATTGGTTAGGAACACGTAAAACGTTGGCCTTCTTCTCCGGCGCCATCTTAAAGCCTGGAGGTGTGTTTTGAATCATTGTCCAGTTGAAAAACAAATGATAGTCCCACGAAGCGCAAACCAGATGGGATGGCGTATCGCTGCAGAATGCTGTGGTAACCATGCTGGTTAAGTGTGCCTTGAATTCTAAATAAATCACAGACAGTGTCACCAGCAAATCACCCCCATATTATCACACCACCTCCTCCATGCTTCAAGGTGGGAACCACACATGCGGAGATCATCCGTTCAGCTACTTTGCGTCTCATAAACACACAGTGGTTGGAACCAAAAATCACAAATTTGGTCTCATCAGACCAAGGGACAGATTTCCACCGGTCTAATGTCCATTGCTCGTGTTTCTTGGCCCAAGCAAGTCTCTTCTTCTTATTGGTGTCCTTTAGTAGTGGTTTGTTTGCAGCAATTCAACCATGACATCCTCACTCAGTCTCCTCTGAACAGTTGATTTTGAGATGTGTCTGTTACTTGAACTCTGTGAAGCATTAATTTGGGCTGCAATTTCTTGTAATGAACTTAACCTCTGCAGCAGAGGTAACCCTGGGTCTTCCTTTCCTGTGGCGGTTCTCATGAGAGACAGTTTCATCATAGAGCTTGAAGGTTTTTGCAACTGCACTTGAAGAAACTTTCAAAGTTCTTGACATTTTCCGGATTAACTGACATTCAGCTCTTAAAGGAATGTTTCTCTTTTCTTATTTGAGCTGTTCTTGCCATAATGTGGACTTGGCATTTTACCAAATAGGGCTATCTTCTGTATACCAACCCTACCTTGTCACAACACAACTGATTGGCTCAAACACATTAAGAAGGAAATAAATGCCATAAATTAACTTTTAACAAGGCACACCTGTTAATTGAAATGCATTCCAGGTGACTATCTCATGAAGCTGGTTGAGAGAATGCCAAGCGTGTGCAAAGCTGTCATCAAGGCAAAGGGTGGCTACTTTGAAGAATCTCAAATATAAAATATATTTAGATTTGTTTAACACTTTTTGATTACTACATGATTCCATGTGTTATTTCAGAGTTTTCATGTCTTCACTATTATTCTACAATGTAGAAAATAGTAAAAATGAAGAAAAACCCTTGAATGTGTCAGTGTGTTCTAACTTTTGACTGATACAGTATATGACAATGTATTTCAATGTACGATTTACTCTTGGAACAAGATCAGAGATATTGTATCTCCCTCTCCCTTTCCCTCTCCGTCCCTTACCCCCAGCTCCCCAGCAGTCTAAATGGCATCATGCTGTTGCAGTTGGAGGTGGTGTGTGCGTGTGTGTGTGTGTGTGTATTACGAGTCAGGCCTGAGGCAGTCAGGAAATCATAGCAGGATTATGCAGTTGTGTTTCACCTGACACTGGTAATCATCCCAATCAGCAGCAGGTGACAGAATTGGATGACACATGTCAATACTCCCTCTGGTAATGTGAGCAGACCAGGCCCAGCAGGAAAATGAGCTCTCTCTCACACAGTCATGGGGCAGCCACTGGCTACAAATTGACATGAGATGAGAAGTTTGTTGACCAATTAGTAATTGAACCCCCTTGGATTCAAATGCTGAGAAGTGTCAGGGTGTGAGCAAGTGTTAAACAGGGGTGAGGGAGGGAGAGAGAAGGAGAGAGAAGTTCAAATAAAATAGATTAAGAAAATAAGGAGTGTGCAAAGAGAGAGAGGGAGAGAAAGAAGGACTGTGAAAAAAGTAGATTAAGGAGTCAAATTAAGGAAGATTAAGTTGCGAGAGAGACAGACAGACGGTCTACATTAATGTGTGGAAGAAGCCTGTGGGTCTGTGCTGCTACCCCCCTAAATGTTAGAAGGATTGGTGTCCTATCGGCCTGTGCTAATGTGGATGGAGAGAAGCAGTTCTACTGTACAGTAAAATACCTTGACTGTGACATGCAGCTAGGGTTTATTACATAAAACCTTTTTACGTAAAGTCCTTTATACCGTTAAGTGAAATGCTGGACTGAAATAAACCTACATGCAGTGCAATGCGTGGTAGATGTGTAACCCCTTTCAAGAGGAATTATGATGCCAGTGTCGAATGACCAAATATATAACCTGTAAAACTGTTAAATTGTTATACACTTCCTATTGACAAATAGACTTTTAAAAGCATTTGTCTTAAGTACTTACTGAAGTACTCTGTGTGTTTCTACACCCTAAGGAAGTAGGTTAGGCAGATTGAGACTCTGTCCCAAATGGCACCCGATATATATATCCCCATATAGTGCACTACTTTTGACAAGAGCCTTATGGGTCATGGTCAAAAGTAGTGCACTATGAAGGGAATAGGGTGCCATTTGGGATGCATGATGAGATTTCACACAGTAGTCAGACAGTGCTGTTAGCGTGTTATCGTAATACTGTTGACTCCCCTCTATTCAATCTCGCTTTAGCTATCTTTAATCGGTTCCAAATTGCCTCTAAACTCAGTCATGCGTGACTGGCTTTTATTTGTAAACATGGAGGTTGTGTCCCAAATGACACTCTACAGTATTCCCTATGTCGTGCACTACTTTTGACCAGGGCCCAATAGGCACCGTGTAAGGAATATGGTGTCTTTTAGGACACAGCCGGAGATACTTCATTTGTCAGCCTACAAGGTATTAAGAATATTAAACATAATCAAAAAACCAATGAACAGATAATATTCTGATTGTGTGTATAATGGATTAAGTGATATCAGAGCAATATTATTCACTGTATAAAACAGTGTATAAAGCTCCCTAATTGGATTCTGCTGGCAGGAGATACTCACAGTTTGTATGACACTTCTCACGTCAGATATAGTTTATGGTTCTTAAGATTTGAGAAGCAAACGCCTGCAGTACGATGTGTTGGACAAGTGAGAGTATCTTGGAGGCTGATCTGATATGGTGTGATATCAATTCAATCCAGCTTTTATGTGCCTGTCTCTTTTACTAGACATATGGCAGGTTGACAGAGTCTACAGGCTTGATCTGATCTAGGGCTTTTTAAAATCTGCGTTGCGGAGAACACGGATGGAATCACGGAATCTAGACATTAAAATGGAATTCACCAATATAAATGTTTTTAGTGAACTTAGTAGAAAATCAACTAAATGTAATGAACTCATGAGAAAATGCATTAATGTGCCCAAGTTAATCATTAGACATGAACAAAATTCATCAGTGATTCGTATTTTCCTGCAAATTGTGAAACGGCACAGGAATGCCCTGTGTGTGTGTGTGTGCACGCATATGTCTACACTTTGTGACGCTGTTAGCGATGATGCTAATGATAACCTTCTTCTGGTTACCTTCTTCAAAGTAGCCTTCCTGGCAGAATGATCTCCTGATCTCATTATTTGCATCAATCCAGTGGCCATTTGTTTTGTAACCTCTGCAATCACGTGAGCGCCACAGAAACACAACTCAAATCGCTGGTGTGCACTTGCATTAAAGGGTAACTGCACCCAAGAATCAACATTTTTTTCCAGACCTCAAATGTAGTCTCCTGGTGCATTTTAAGTATTGCTGTGGACTTAGAACATCCAATTTTGTGTTACACATTTTTTTGAGAGACTAGAACCTGAAGAAACTGGGAAAAAAACATAAACCTATGGTTGGGTTGCTTATAGTCCCCAGCAGTTATTAACTGGGATTCCTCAGTGTTCACACATACTATATTATCCAAGGCAAGCTACACAATGACAACTGAGCAAAGTGATGTCTCCTCACTCAGCTGGTGTTAAATTAACTTAAACAAATTCAGTAATGTTAACTAGGTGAAATTAACTTAGTTACTGCGGCAGTGTGCTTTTCTAGTGTCTCAGTGTTGTGGTGTGGAGAGTTTTTGACTCTTTCATAGGAAACTCAAGACGCGATCCTGTGAAATGTAAGACGCCGTGTCGGACAGTGTGGGAACGCGAGGAAGCATATATTTTATAGGCAGATGGAAGGAATCCAGAGATATTTGAATAGTTCCGCGCTTAGCTTTGCATCTTGTTGTAAAAGGAGAAAGGTTAGGCCGATGTTCCCCGTCAGTGCGTCTAGGGATCTAGTGATCTAGTGTGTGTGTGTGTGTGTGTGTGTGTGTGTGTGTGTGTGTGTGTGTGTGTGTGTGTGTGTGTGTGTGTGTGTGTGTGTGTGTGTGTGTGTGTGTGTGTGTGTGTGTGTGTGTGTGTGTGTGTGTGTGTGTGTGTGTGTGTGTGTGTGTGTGTGTGTGTGTGTGTGTGTGTGTGTGTGTGCCTTTCTGCCAGCTGTAACCAGAGAGGGGGACAAGCTTGGGCCGCTGAGTTGCAGGCGACACTGTCCCCAGAACATCAGTCATGTCAGCAGGTTGGGGGGAATACCAGTCAAAACCCATAATGACCTTTACTGAGACATGGGTAACACATTTGGCTGAACACACCCGGATTCAAAAAGTATTCAACATCATTTCAAATACTTTATCTGTGTTTTGTTGAGCTTGCCTGGCACAATGGACCCAATGGAATGGTCAGAAAAATGCATAACTTAAGCATAAGCCATCTGGCATTTGAGGCAGGATAGATCAAACACTCAAAGATTTCAAATAGTATTTCAATCCAGGTATTTGGTCTGGGCAACACACAGACCGCAGCGCACAATATTCTGTCTGATCAGGGGCTGATATCCTGCTGGATCCACCAGCAGAATAGAAGGGAATTGCCTTTCTCTGAATCACCTCTCTGGGGAAATAGACAGAAATATAGTTTGTGATGAGAGAGAAATCAACACCGTTGTTGATGGCAGAGTAGTTCAACTCTTCCACAAATCCTTTGCCAGGTCAGGATATCTGAAGGTGAAGCCAACCAGAGTGTTCAGTCGGGAATATGAACAATCAAGCCTACAGTAAGTCAAAATGCTTTTAATTACCAGTGAAAGTGTGCTGATTATGTTATTTTGTTCACTTCAGCGTTCTGCTATTTTTGGTGGAGTGTCCTCTTTCTCCTTCTCTAGTGCCCTCTCCTTACATCTAGTGTTCCAACCTCTACTGTCTGCTGTAGTGACTGATGGGAAAGATAAGGCAGTCCTGACTCTTGGAAACCAACTGCTTTCTCTCTGCTCATTCTAAACTCTAGGCTTTACACACCATGTGCTGCTGTTGTATTCTTGGATCTTGTGCATCTTGTGTTTCTCACAAGCCAGGAGGGGTTTTGTCAGGTAACACAATCTTAATTGCATTTCAGTTTTAGGAAATACAGCACATACAGAAATACAGAAAACCTGCAGAGATGCGTGACCTCCCTCCCTCCATCTCTGTCTTTCTGACAGTGCTCTTTTGTGAATTCAAGTGATGTAAGTGTGCTCTTGATAAGTGTTCCCTTAAGATACAATACACAGTGAATTTGTGTTTTTCTACCGGACTGGAGTGATGGAGCTACGTTACTGAGAGCTGCCAACGAGGTGCTACCTCACATTACAACACAGCCGATGACATGATATTGTGTTACAATCTCTCAGCGTGTGAAGTTCAAACGTGGAATTAAGTTGACTTCTGTCCTTTATACCCCTTCCTGTGAAGCTTGGTCAGACTAGGCATCTCCATCTCTCTCTTCTATCTCTCTTCTCTCTTTCTCCTTCTCTCCCGTGCACTTAAAATGTTAACTCCTCTCACCAAGTGTTAAGTAAGAATACTTTCAAGTATATGTGACGTGTCTCTCTCCTTTCTCGCTCTCTCTCTCTCTTTCTCTCTCTCTCTTTCTTTCTCTCTCTCTCTCTCTCTCTCTCTCTTCTTTCTCTCTCACTCTCTTCTTTCTCTCTTCTTTCTCTCTCTCTCTCTTCTCTCTCTCTCTCTCTCTCTCTCTCTCTCTCTCTCTCTCTCTCTCTCTCTCTCTCTCTCTCTCTCTCTCTCTCTCTCTCTCTCTCTCTCTCTCTCTCTCTCTCTCTCTCTCTCTCTCTCTCTCTCTCTCTCTCTCTCTCTCTCTCTCTCCCTCTCCCTCTCCCTCTCCCTCTCTCTCTCTCTTTCTGTACGTGGTAATCACTAGTAGGCTCCTGACACTATCCCCTGTCCTGTAACATTGTTAAACTCGGCCCCATCAATCACTGGAGGCTGATTTGGAGATTCCTTCTGCCTGAATCCTGAATCACAGCCAGCACAGCAACAAGGCTGCCTTGTGAAATGGATTGATTCAGACTAACCAGACTGGGGGATCCCATCCTGATGGCGATAAGATAAGGAGGATTTGATCGGCTCGATTCAGGCTTGGCATTTTTGGTTGTTTCCTCATCCAGAATGAGTGTTAGTTAGCCTGACCTAGATTTGTGACTCGGTTTGGGTTGACAGGCGTTGTGGGGGGTTGCAGCTGCCTGGCGACAAAAGAGAGAGAGAGAGTCAGTCTCTCTCTCTATCTCTTCTTCTCTCTCTTTTACTCTTTGTGGGCACCTCCACTCGTCTTCCTCCAGGCAAAGATCTATCTCTGTTTTCATGCTACCCACACCACATCCCTCCCTCCATCCATCTCTCCGCCATCCCTCTCTCCGTCAATCTGCAGTCAGTCAGTCACACCACAAACAGGGTGGGAAGCAAATCAGATCACCAGGAGGACAGGTCTGGCAGCTGTCTATAGTCCAGGAGACTTTACATGCTCCATGGTTCAGTTATCATGTTTCTGGGTGAGTAGTGGGGATCGATCCTTTCTACTGCTTTTCACCGCATGCAACCTGCTCAAACTGCTTATATTACTTATGCTGCACACCAGTCCTCTGAGATATTTGGTGTTTGGTAACCCTTTTTACAGCCCGCTATTGACAAGGTAGTTACTTAGAAATCACTTGTTAAAATTGTATTTTGATGCTGTAAAATAACGTGTTCTCTATGTTCCAGCAGTATGTGTGTGTGTGCGTATGTTTGTGTTTCTATGTGTGTGCCTCTGTGTCTGTGCGTGTGCGCATGCACTTTTGAGTGTGTGTGTGTGTGCTCACTTGTATGTGTATCAAGTGCATCTCAATCAAGATAGAACTGGCTTGAAATCTGTATGGGGTTGATTTGACAGGAAGGATAAGTTGTGTTTGTGTGTGTGTGTGCGTATGTGTGTGTGTGTGTGTGTGTGTGTGTGTGTGTGTGTGTGTGTGTGTGTGTGTGTGTGTGTGTGTGTGTGTGTGTGTGTGTGTGTGTGTGTGTGTGTGTGTGTGTGTGTGTGTGTGTGTTTGTGTGTGTGTGTGTGTGTGTGAGTGTGTGAGTGTTTTATCTCCTTCATTTTATCTGGTTCATTTGATTGCTCTGTGTGTTTTGACAAGTGTCAAAAAACAAAGTGTTTTGACAAGCCTGAAAGGTGAATACATCTGGGCGGTTGTTATCTAAAAGTATCTTATCTTCTCTGATATAATATTTATTATGATGATTGTAGTTTATGTGAATATATCTGGGTGGTTGTTATCTAAAAGTATCTTATCTTCTCTGATACAATATTTATTATGATGATTGTAGTTTATGTGAATACATCTGGGTGGTTGTTATCTAAAAGTATCTTATCTTCTCTGATATAATATTTATTATTGTCACGTTCCTGACCTGTGTTCTGTTGTTTTGTATGTGTGTGATGGTCAGGGCGTGAGTTTTGGGTGGGCAGTCTATGTTTTCTGTTTCTATGTTGGTTTTGGGTTGCCTGGTATGGCTCTTAATTAGAGGCAGGTGTTTTGCGTTTTCCTCTAATTGAGAGTCATATTAAGGTAGGGTGTTCTCACTGTTTGTTTGTGGGTGATTGTCGTCCGTGTCTGTGTCTGCGCACCACACGGGACTGTAGCGTTTGGTCGTTCGCTTGTTATAGTCTGTACCTGTTCCTATGTGCTTCGTGTTTTATGTAAGTACTCTCGTTCAGGTCTGTCTATTTCGTTTTGTTGTTTTGTAAATTTATCAAGTGTTCTTCGTGTGTTTAGTTTCGTCTGGTTAATAAAGTATCATTATGTATTCACAACCCGCTGCATGTTGGTCGAATCACTACTCCTCTTCGTATGAAGAGGAGGAGGAACACCGTTACAATTATGATGATTGTAGTTTATGTGAATATATCTGGGTGGTTGTTATCTAAAAGTATCTTATCTTCTCTGATACAATATTTATTATGATGATTGTAGTTTAACAGATGCTTGAAACAGATAAGAGTAGACACTAACTCTTTATTGTTGTTTTATGATGTTTTAAGAGAGCTGTAAAGAAAAATTACTATTTGGGATGTCATGGGCTCATCAATGAAACATTGAAAATAGAAGGCGCCCCACTTGATGCGCTATCCTTGATTCAATATTAAAGCTAGTTTTAGACAGTGGTGTAAAGTACCTAAGTAAATATACTTTAAAGTACTACTTAAGTAGGTTTTTGGGGTATCTGTAACTAGTTACATTTTGAATTCTTAGCAGGACAGGAAAACGGTCTAATCCACACACTTATCAAGAGAACATCCCTGGTCATCCCTACTGCCTCTGATCTGGTGGACTCACTAAACACAAATGCTTAATTTGTAAATGATGTCTGAGTGTTGGAGTGTGCCCCTGGCTAACCGTACTTTAAAAAAAACAAATGGTGCCTTCTGGTTTGCTTAATATAAGGAATTTGAAATTATTTATACTTTTACTTTTGATACTTAAGTATATTTAAAACCAAATACTTTTAGACTTTTACTCAAGTAGTATTTTACTGGATGACTTTCACTTTAACTTGAGTCATTTTCTATTAACGTATCTTTACTTTTACTCAAGTATGACAATTGGGTACTTTTTTTAGGTTAGTGCTCAACATCTACTATTGGCACAAGGAATGGTTAATATAATTTCCCGTGTATTTACTACTATTATAATAATGATATCAAAGATAAGACTGATGGGTCCATTCAGCAAAGTTACAGTCACATGTGCCGAATACAACAGGTTTACATTACCTTCACCTTACAGTGAAATGCTTACTTACGAGCCACTAACCAACAATGCAGTAAAAAAAATATAAGAATAAGAAATAAAAATAACAAATAATTAAAAAGCAGCAGTAAAATAACAATAGTGAGGCTAGATACAGGGGGTACCAGTACAGAGTCAGTGTGCAGGGGCACCAGTTAGTCAAGGTAATTGAGGTAATATGTACATGTAGGTAGAGTTAAAGTGACTTTGCATAGATAATAAACAGAGTAGCAGCAGCATAATAGAGGGGTCTGGGTAGCCCTTTGATTAGCTGTTCAGGAGTCTTATGGCTTGGAGGTAGAAGCTGTTAAGAAGCCATTTGGACCTAGACTTGGAGCTCTGGTACCGCTTGCCAGTAGCAGAGAGAACAGTCTATGACTAGGGTGGCTGGAGTCTTTGACAAATCTTTAGGGCCTTCCTCTGATACCGCCTGATATAGAGGTTCTGGATGGCAGGAAGTTTGGCCCCAGTGATGTACTGGGCCGTACGCACTACCCTCTGCAGTGCCTTGCGGTCGGAGGCCGAGCGGTTGCCATACCAGGGAGTGATGTAACCAGTCAGGATGCTCTTGATGGTGCAGCTGTAGAACCTTTTGAGGATCTGAGGACCCATGCCAAATCTTTTCAGTCTCTTGAGGGGAAATAGGTTTTGTCGTGCCCTTTTCACGACTGTCTTAGTGTGTTTGGACCATGATAGTTTTTTCGTGATGTGGACACCAAGGAACTTGAAGCTCTCAACCTGCTCTAACACAGCCCCGTCGATGAGAATGGGGGCGTGCTCGGTCCTCTTTTTCCTGTAGTCCACAATCATCTCCTTTGTCTTGATCACGTTGAGGGAGAAGTTGTTGTCCTGACACCACACGACCAGGTCTCTGACCTCATCGTTGTCGATCAGACCTACCACTTGTGTCATCGGCAAACTTAATGATGGTGTTGGAGTCGTGCCTGGCCATGAAGTACAGGAGGGGACTGAGCATGCACCCCTGAGAGGCCCCCGTGTTGAGGATCAGCGTGGTGGATGTGTTGTTCCCTACCCTTACCACCTGGGGGCGGCACGTCAGGAAGTCCAGGATCCAGTTGCAGAGGGAGGTGTTTAGTCCCAGGGTCCTTAGCTTAGTGTTGAGCTTTGAGAGCAATATAGTGTTGAACTCTGAGCTGTAGTCAATGAATAGAATTCTGCTTTTGTCCTGGTGGGAAAGGGCATTGTTGAGTGCAATAGAGATTGCATCATCTGTGGATCTGTTGGGGCGGTATGCAAATTGGAGTGGGTCTAGGGTTTCTGGGATAATGGTGTTGATGTGAGCCATGACCAGCCTTTCAAAGCACTTCATGGCTACAGACGTGAGTGCTCCGGGTCGGTAGTCATTTAGGCAGATTATCTTAGTGTTCTTTGGCACAGGGACTATGGTGGTCTGCTTGAAACATGTTTGTATTACAGACTGGGTCAGGGACAGGTTGAAAATGTCAGTGAAGACACTTGCCAGTTGGTCAGTGCATGCTCGGAGTACATGTCCTGGTAATCCATCTGGCCCTGCAGCCTTGTGAATTTTGACTCACATCGACTGTGGAGAGCATGATCACACAGTCGTCCGGAACAGCTGGTGCTCTCATGCATGTTTACTTTCCTCAAAGCGAGCATATAAGTTATTTAGCTCGTCTGGTAGGCTTATGTCACTGGGCAGCTCTCAGCTGTGCTTCCCTTTGTAGTCTGTAATAGTTTGCAAGCCCTGCCACATCCGCCGAGCGTCGGAACCAGTGTAGTGCGATTCAATCTTAGTCCTGTATTGGCACTTTGCCTGTTTGATGGTTCATCGGAGGGAATAGCGGGATTTCTTGTAGGCTTCCGTGTAAGAGTCCCGCTCCTTGAAAGTGGCAGCTCTAGCCTTTAGCTCAGGGCGGATGATGCCTGTAATCCATGGCTTCTGGTTGGGGTATGTACGTAGGGTCACTGTGGGGACGACGTCATCGATGCACTTATTGATGAAGCCAGTGACTGATGTGGTGTACTCCTCAATGCCATTGGAAGAATCCCGGAACATATTCCAGTTTGTGCTTCCATAAAAGTCCTATAGCTTAGCATCTGCTTCATCTGACCACTTTCTTATTGACCGAGTCACTGGTGCTTCCTGCTTTAGTTTTTGCTTGTATAAAGAATTATGGTCCGATTTGCCAAATGGAGAGCGAGGGAGAGCTTTGTACGCATCTCTGTGTGTGGAGTAAAGGTGGTCTAGAGTTTTTCCCCTCTTGTTGCACAATTAACATGCTGATAGAAATTAGGTAAAACTGATTTGAGTTTCCCTGCATTAAAGTCCCTGGCCACTCTGGATGAGCGTTTTCCTGTTTGCTTATGGCCGTTATACAGCTTATTGAGTGCGGTCTTAGTGCCAGCATCGGTCTGCGGTGGTATATAGACAGCTCTGAAAAATATAGATGTAAACTCTCTTTGTAAATAGTGTGGTCTATAGCTTATCATGAGATACTCTACCTCAGGCGAGCAAAACCTTGAGACTACCTTAGATTCCGTGCACCAGCTGTTTACAAATATGCATAGGCCGGCGCCCCTTGTATTACCAGGGGCCACTGGTCTATCCTGCCGCAAAAGCTTAAAACCCGCCAGCTGTATGTTAATCATGTCGTCGTTCAACCACGACTCTGTGAAATGACTGTTTTTAATGTCCCCTTGGTAGTGCTTAAGTCGTCTATTTTATTATCGATTGATTGTAAGTTGGCGAATAGGACCGATGGTAAAGGTAGATTACCCTTGCGGCGACGGATCCTTACAAGTCACCTGGACTGTTACCCACGATACCTCCATCTTTTCCTCCTGTGAATGACGGGGATGAGGGCCTTGTCGGGTGTCTGGAGTAAATCCTTCCCGTCTGACTCGTTGAAGAAGAATTCCTCGAGTACGGGGTGAGTAATCGCTGCCCTGATATCAAGAAGCTCCTTTCGGTCATAAGACACGGTGGCAGAAACATTATGTACAAAATAAGTTACAAATAACGCGAAAAAACATACACAATAGCACAATTGGTTACGGGATCGTAAAACGTCAGCCTTCTCCTTCTCCTTATCACACTTCTCATTGGCTCAAAGTGGGGTCCCTCGACTTTTCTAGTGTTAATTCATTTCATTGCTGTTTCTGCCACGAATAGGACTGAACAAAGTACTCTTACTCCCCCTCTGTTCCTTGGTGGATTTGGGTGTGAGTTGTGTGACATTGTATTAAACATTTCACATGACAGTCTGGTACCATGCTGCTAGAAGGCATAAAGGCATTTGGAGAGGCCATTGATCATCGGGTGGTGTGACATTTCAGACGTAAAGCCTCTGTGGCTCGGTGACTATGAAGTGTGGTATGTATAGCAAGCTGCTTTCTCTAAACCCCCTATTGATGCGATTATACTAATAGCCCATCCTCGAAAACCTCTCTCTGAGGAGTTTTAACTTCTATAATGAAACGATCATTATGCAGCCTATCTGAAATAGAGGATGAACTTGTGGGAAAAGCACATTTAGAGAGTAAATTAGAAGCTGGCTTAACGTTCCATCAGGCTTCTCCTGAGACCTGTTTCCTTCAGCTCAGCTGTGAAGTGCTCTGCTCTGAGGCTGGCTGTCTGTCTGTCTGTCTGCCTGTGGCCTGCAGGGAGCTATCTCTCTCTCTCTGTCATTATCTCTCTGTCTGTCTGGCTGTCTGTCTGTCTGTGTGTCTGTGTCTGTCTCTCTGTGTCTGTCTCTCTGTGTCTGTCTCTCTGTGTCTGTCTCTCTGTGTCTGTCTCTCTGTGTCTGTCTCTCTGTGTCTGTCTCTCTGTGTCTGTCTCTCTGTGTCTGTCTCTCTGTGTCTGTCTCTCTGTGTCTGTCTGTGTGTCTCTCTCTCTGTGTCTGTGTGTCTGTGTGTCTCTCTCTCTGTGTCTGTCTGTCTGTGTGTCTCTCTCTCTGTGTCTGTCTGTCTGTGTGTCTCTCTCTCTGTGTCTGTCTGTCTGTCTGTCTGTCTGTCTGTCTGTCTGTCTGTCTGTCTGTCTGTCTGTCTGTCTGTCTGTCTGTGTCTCTCTGTGTCTGTCTGTCTGTCTGTCTGTGTCTCTGTCTGTCTGTCTGTGTCTCTGTCTGTGTGTCTGTGTCTCTGTCTGTCTGTGTCTGTGTCTGTCTGTGTCTGTGTCTCTGTCTGTCTGTGTCTGTGTCTGTCTGTCTGTCTGTGTCTGTGTCTGTCTGTCTGTGTCTCTGTCTGTCTGTGTCTGTGTCTGTGTCTGTCTGTCTGTGTCTCTCTCTCTGTGTCTGTCTGTGTGTCTGTCTGTGTCTCTCTCTCTGTGTCTGTGTCTGTCTGTGTCTGTGTCTGTCTGTGTCTGTGTCTGTCTGTGTCTGTGTCTGTCTGTCTGTCTGTCTGTGTCTCTCTCTCTGTGTCTCTCTCTCTCTGTGTCTGTCTGTGTCTCTCTCTCTCTGTGTCTCTCTCTCTCTGTGTCTGTCTGTGTCTCTCTCTCTGTGTCTCTCTCTCTCTGTGTCTGTCTGTGTCTCTCTCTCTGTGTCTCTCTCTCTGTGTCTGTCTGTGTCTCTCTCTCTGTGTCTCTCTCTCTGTGTCTGTCTGTGTCTCTCTCTCTGTGTCTGTCTGTCTGTCTGTGTCTCTCTCTCTGTGTCTGTCTGTGTCTCTCTCTCTGTGTCTCTCTCTCTGTGTCTCTCTCTCTGTGTCTGTGTCTGTCTGTCTGTCTGTGTCTCTCTCTCTGTGTCTCTCTCTCTGTGTCTCTCTCTCTGTGTCTCTCTCTCTGTGTCTCTCTCTCTGTGTCTCTCTCTCTGTGTCTCTCTCTCTGTGTCTCTCTCTCTGTGTCTCTCTCTCTGTGTCTCTCTCTCTGTGTCTCTCTCTCTGTGTCTCTCTCTCTGTGTCTCTCTCTCTGTGTCTCTCTCTCTGTGTCTCTCTCTCTGTGTCTCTGTGTGTGTGTGGAGAACACCATTGGAGGCTGATCAACCTCCATTCTTAGGGCTATAACTTACTTAATTAAACAGTAAGAGCAACATCAAGACTCAGCAAGACTCCTCTTAGCATAGCTACCCGCTACATTTTTTTGTACCAAAAAACAAACATAAAAGCAGTGTCAGAGGAATTTAGAACTTAATCAACACTGTCGCTGTCAGGTTGCCATGACAACTGTGTAACGGCTGTCGTCTTCCTCCTCGTCTGAGGAGGAGAAGTTTGAAGGATCGGAGGACCAATGCGCAGCGTGGGACATATCCATATTTATTAGAATACTTTTCAAGAATGAACAAAAACATTAAACTGACGAAAACCTCAGGCCAAACAAGAAACCCCACATAGAAACAGAAAACATAGACTGCCCACCCCAACTCACGCCCTGACCATACTAAAACAAAGAAAAACCAAAAGAACTATGGTCAGAACGTGACAAACTGTCGCAATCACAGGGTCAAAGTAGTTGTTTTTTCTTTTTCTTGTGCCGGCTACGCAACGTGACTGTTTCAAAGGGGATCATATAAATATTTTACAGGTAACATACTACATTTTGTGTGAAATAGGTATCTGACCCTTCTCTCTCTCTTTCTCCCTCCCTCTCTTTCGCTCTTTCTTTCTTTCTCTCTCTCTCTCTCAATCAAATTCAATCACATTTATTTATAAAGCCCATTTTACATCAGCAGATGTCACGAAGTGCTTATACAGAAAACCAGACTAAAACACCACAGAGCAAGCAATGCAGATGTAGAAGCATAGTGGCTCGGAAGAACTCCCTAAAAAGGAGGAACCTACGAAGAAACCTAGAGAAGAACCAGGCTCTGAGGGGTGGCCAGTCATCTTCTGGCTATGGTGGGTGGAGATTATAAGAGTACATGGCCATTAAAGCCAGATCGTTCTTCAAGATGTTCAAACGTTCATAGATGACCAGCAGGGTCAAATAATAATCACAGTGGTTGTAGAGGGTGCAACAGGTCAGCACCTCAGGATTAAATGTCAGTTGGCTTTTCATAGCCGAGCATTCAGAGGTCGAGACAGCAGGTACGGTAAAGAGGGAGAGAGAGAGAGGGAGTTGAAGAAAGAGGGTTGAAAACTGCAGGTCCGGTGAACAGGTCAAGGTTCCATAGCTGCAGGCAGAACAGCAGAAACTGGATCAGCAAGCATTTCAGCAAAAATTTCGCTACACTCGCATTAACATGTGCTAGCCATGTGTAGGTGACCAATCAAATTTGATTTGATTTGAGCAGCATAACCAGGTGGACTGGGGACAGGGACAGCCAGGAGTCGTCAGGCCAGGTAGTCCTGAGGCATGGTCCTAGGGCTCAGGTCCTCCGGGAGGGGAGAGTGTGAGAGAGAGATGGGAGAATTAGAGGGACAGGACACCAGATAATTTCAGGATAAATACACCAGATGAGACAGACTGACCCTAGCCTTCCGGCACATAGACTATTGCAGCATAGATACTGGAGACTGAAACAGGGGGGGTCTGGGGACACTGTTGCCCCGTCTGAAGATACCCCCAGACAGAGCCAATCACGCCCTCTCTCTCTCGCCTTCTCTCCCTCTCTCTTTCCTTCTCTCTCTTTCTCCCTCTCTCTCTTTCTCTCTCCCTCTCTCTTTCCTTCTCTCTCTCTCACTCTCCCGCTCTCATCGTGCTGCATATACATCATTAAAGTTTAAAGGGACAGCCTGCCTGTTCCATCATTATTCAAGTGGCCAGGTAATGGGTTTTCATTGAAGGAACATTTGCATAATCAAGTTTTGTAATTTCCAGTGTATATCTCATCAAATATTGACTAGCTCTGGTAGAACGTCTCATATACTGCATGGTGAGTACATGTATTATGGATGGATGGGGACTTCATCTCTCTCTCTCTCTTTCTCTCGCTGTCTCTTTCTCTCGCTGTCTCTCTCTCGCTGTCTCTCTCTCGCTGTCTCTCTCTCGCTGTCTCTCTCTCGCTGTCTCTCTCTCGCTGTCTCTCTCTCGCTGTCTCTCTCTCGCTGTCTCTCTCTCGCTGTCTCTCTCTCTCGCTGTCTCTCTCTCTCGCTGTCTCTCTCTCTCGCTGTCTCTCTCTCTCTCTGTCTCTGTCTCTCTCTGTCTCTGTCTCTCTCTCTGTCTCTGTCTCTCTCTCTGTCTCTCTCTCTGTCTCTCTCTGTCTCTCTCTGTCTCTCTCTGTCTCTCTCTGTCTCTCTCTGTCTCTCTCGCTGTCTCTCTCGCTGTCTCTCTCGCTGTCTCTCTCGCTGTCTCTCTCGCTGTCTCTCTCGCTGTCTCTCTCTCTGTCTCTCTCTGTCTCTCTCTGTCTCTCTCGCTGTCTCTCTCTGTCTCTCTCGCTGTCTCTCTCTCTCTCTCTCGCTGTCTCTCTCTCTCTCTCGCTGTCTCTCTCTCTCTCTCTCTCTCTCGCTGTCTCTCTCTCTCTCTCTCTCTCTCTCTCGCTGTTGTCTCTCTCTCTCTCTCTCTCTCTCTCGCTGTCTCTCTCTCTCTCTCTCTCTCTCTCTCGCTGTCTGTCTCTCTCTCTCTCGCTGTCTGTCTCTCTCTCTCTTGCTGTCTTTCTCTCTGTCTCTCTCTCTCTCTCTCTCTCTCGCTGTCTCTCTCTCTCGCTGTCTCGCTCTCGCTCTCGCTCTCTCTCTCTCTCTCTCTCTCGCTGTCTCTCTCTCTCTCTCTCTCTCGCTGTCTCTCTCTCTCTCTCGCTCTCGCTGTCTCTCTCTCTCTCTCGCTCTCTCTCTCTGTGTCTCTCTCTCTTTCTCTGTGTCTGGTCTGCTTGCCAACAATCAACAGGGATTTAGATAAGGTGTGAAAATATGGCGAGAGTAAAAACTGGGTTGGCACTGGGCTGGAAGAACAGACTTGAGACAGAATAAACATGTAGGCCTACTTCTGCCAGTGAATGTTACTTTCTGGAAAGTGTCTTTTTGTGAAATCATTACCCCAGCTTTGACTTTGTCTGCTTGATTAGAAAAATGTAGTAATGAAGTTGCTCCTATAACATACCCTTTTTTGGTAATGTGGGAGGTAGCATGAATCAGAATTGAGCAGCTCTGTGTAGAATAGATGGTACATTAGAAATACTGTATGTTGGACAATGTTTTCTATGCAAGGAACATCATAAGCGCTAGCCATGATCTGTGTGTCTGGTGTGTGTTGAGTACAATGGTGTTTGCAGCAGTGATGGTGACCCACAAAGCTCAGCAGAAATCACAGTTGTCACTGCCTGCCTTCCTCTTCCTCCTCAGTCTTTATCTCTTATCTTTAACTATACTGTAGCCTCCATAAACTGCTCCTCTCCTCCCGCTGGCTGGGATGACATTGTAATTCTCTTTCAAATAATGACAGCATAATGCACACATAATTAAATACAACACTATATATTAGTATTGTATTATGCGCATTAAGTGTTCTGTAATGCACTCTATAAATGCAATATTATTACATCGCTATGTTATTATTATATGCCATTTAGCAGACACTTTTATACAGAGAGACTCACAGTCATGCGTTCATCCATTTTCACATGGTGGCCACAGCGGGATTCGATCCCAGGACACTTGGCATTTTAAGCGCCATGCTCTACTAACTGTGCCAGACAGGACCACGTTGCTAATACCTCACAACCCATTTGTACATGCTATGAACCAGATATGTGAGAGATCACTGAAAGCTAGATAACAATCCCCTAGACAGACTTTGTGATTTACATTATTACATCAACTATGAATTTCACCAGCGGACTGAATGATAATGTCTGTTAGGGTTGATAAAGTAATAGCAGCAGTAAGTACATTTAGAGGAGGCTGAGGCACAGCCACTTAATGCACAAAGCCCACGCACTGGGAGACTGTGGAGAATGATGTGCCTTTGTGCGTCCCAAATCCTATTTCCTATATAGTGCGTAGCGCTCTGGTTAAAAGTAGTGCACTACTTACACATATATAATTTAGCAGACACTCTTATCCAGAGCGACTTATAGTAGTAGGACATACATTATTCATACGCTACATGACCAAAAGTATGTGGACACCGAGGCGGGGGGGTATGACAGAGCGTTGGACTTGTAACTGAAAGGTTGCAAGATCGAATCCCTGAGCTGACAAGGTAAAAATCTGTCGTTCTGCCCCTGAACAAGGCAGTTAACCCACTGTTCCTAGACCGTCATTGAAAATAAGAATTTGCTCTTAACTGACTTGCCTAGTTAAATAAAGGTAAAATAAACCTGCTCATCAAACATCGCATTCCTAAATCATGGCCATTAATATGGAGTTGGTCCCCCCCTTGTTGCTATAACAGCTTCCCCTCTTCTGGGAAGGCTTTCGACTAGATGTTGGAACATTGCTGTGGGAACTTGATTCCATTCAGCCACAAGAGCATTAGTGAGGTTGGGCACTGATGTTGGGCGTTTAGGTCTGGCTAATAGTTGGCGTTCCAATTCATCCCAAAGATGTTTGATTGGGTTGAGGTCAGGGCTCTGTGCAAGCTAGTCAAGTTCTTCCACACCGATCTCAACAAATCATTTCTGTATGGACCTCGTTTTGTGCACAAGGGCATTGTCATGCTGACACAGGAAGGGCCTTCCCCAAACTGTTGCCACAGAATTGTCTGGAATGTCATTTTATGCTGTTGTGTTAAGATTTCCCTTCACTGGAACTAAGGGGCCAAGCCCCCAACCATGAAAAACAGCCCCAGACCATTATTCCTCCTCCACCAAACTTTACAGTTGGCACTATGCATTCAGGCAGGTAGTGTTCTCCTGGTATCTGCCAAACTCAGGTTGGTCCGTCAGACTTCCAGATGGTGAAGCGTCATTTATCACTCCAGAGAACGCGTTTCCACTGCTCCAGAGTCTAATGGCGGCAAACTTAACACCACTCCAGCTTGGCATTGCAATCTTAGGTTTGTGTGCGGCTTCTCAGTCATGGAAACCCATTTCATGAAGCTCCCGATGAACAGTTCTTGTGCTGACATTGCTTCCAGAAGCAGTTTGGAACACAGTAGTGTTGCAACCAAGGATAGACAATTTTACGCACTTAAAGCACTCCCGCTCTGTGAGCTTGTGTGGCCTACCACTTCGTGGCTGAGCTGTTGTTGCTCCTAGACGTTTCCACTTCACAATAACAGCACTTACAGTTGACCAGGGCAGCTCTAGCAGAGCAGAAATTCGACGAACTGATGTATTGGAAAGGTGGCATCCTATGACGGTGCTAAGTCACTGAGCTCTTCAGTAAGGCTATTCTACTGCCAATGTTTGTCTATGGAGATTGCATGACTGTGTGTTTGATATTATACCTGTCAGCAACGGGTGTGGCTGAAATAGACGAATACACTAATTTGAAGGGGTGTACACTTACTTTTGGCCATGTAGTGTCCTTTTTTTCATACTGGTCCCCCATGGGAATTGAATCCACAACCCTGGTGTTGCAAGCACCATGCTCTACCAACTGAGCCACACGGGACATTTGGGATGCAGCCCTAGCCTCCAACGGCTTGCGATAGCATCTTGTAAAATACAATTTGGTGCCGACTGCCTACGGCTGGAGCATTTTTATAGGACCTCCAGGGATTCTAGATATGTGTGCCAGTGCCACTGGCGGTGTTTCAGTAAACATTAGTCTTTCTTTTACAAACAAGATCTGGGCTGTGGGGAGGCTAGAGAATCAGCTTTCAGAGCTTAGGGGATGGATGATGCTCTACAGTTTCTGTGTGTGTGTGTGTGTTAATTAGAGAATACGCTTTTTGTTTTATATAGCGTGAGAGGGGGATGTCTGGGGGGGATGTGTGTGACAGAGGTCCCCCCCTCTTTCTGTTCCTAAGTCTCCATGGAAACGATAGAGCTAAAACAACAATAATTTGCACAACTGTCACGATCGTCAAAGGTAGAGAGTGAGGACCAAGGCGCAGCATGTGGAAAATAAGCCATCTTTTATTTTTCTACGAAGATGAACATGAAACGAAATACTTTAACAAACTAACAAAATAACAAAACTGACGAACGTGAAGCTAAGAATGAACTAGTGCAAACATGCAACATAGAACATCGACATAGACACAGCGACAATCACCCACCACCCTAGGATCAAGCGGAGGAGATTGACAGTCTGAGCACTGCCATGGATCGCATTGTCCAGAATATGGATCGCTTGGAGAGACAGGGAGTTTTTCCAGCGCCTCTACCACCACAACCGGTATTTCCGTCAAACGCTTTTCCTCCTCCTGAAGATAACAAGATCCATTTATCCCTACCCACCGGATACAATGGAGATACTGCCAGCTGCCAGGGCTTTCTCCTAAAACTGAACTTATATCTGGCCACGGTCTCTCCAGTACCATCTGACCATGAGAAGAGTTACGCCCTCATCTCATGCCTCACCGGGAAAGCCCTGGAGTGGGCCAGCGCTGTGCGTAGAGAGGAGTATGCGGCGTTGGACCATTTTGAGGAGTTCATCCGCCATTTCCGGAAGGTATTCGACCACCCATCCGAAGGCAGATCGGCGGGTGAGCTCCTCTATCATCTGAGGCAGGAGAAGAGGAGTGCACAGGAGTTCGCCTTGGAGTTTAGGACCTTGGCTGCCGGCGCTGGATGGAGCGACAGGGCCCTGATCGACCATTACCGTTGTAGTCTACGCGAGGACGTCCGTCGGGAGCTGGCCTGTAGAGACACCACCCTCAACTTCGATCAGCTGGTGGACATGTCCATCAGGCTGGACAACATGCTGGCTACTCGTGGACGTCTAGATCGGGGTCTGGTTGTTCCATCCTCCCGCACCCTCTCTCCCGACCTATGGAATTGGGAGGGATGGTGCGCAGGGAGACCGGAGGGGGTTCCCGCTCGAGCACCATCTATGATCGCAGAGATCACACTGCTGGTCGGTGCCGGGTTGGTTCCTCTGGGAATAGAGAAGGCAGGCAGGGCACTCTGGCATCACCCCAGGTGAGTAGGCCCCATTCTCATCCAGAGCCCTCTGTCGCACTAATGTTTGTCTCTGTCACTTTTCCGGATGTTTCCCTGCATTCCCAGTATAAGGCGCTAGTAGATTCAGGCGCAGCTGGGAATTTCATTAATAAAGATTTAGCTCATAGTTTAGGGATCCCTATTGTTTCTGTGGATATGCCTTTCCCTATTCATGCCTTAGATAGTCGACCATTAGGTTCAGGGTTTATCAGGGAGGTCACCGCACCTTTGTGTATGATAACGCAGGAGGGTCACAAGGAGAAGATTAGTCTTTTCCTTATTGATTCTCCTGCGTATTCTGTGGTGCTAGGCCTACCCTGGTTAACTTGTCATAACCCCACTGTTTCTTGGCCACAGAGGGCTCTCACAGGGTGGTCGCGAGCGTGCTCAGGTAGGTGTTTAGGGGTTTCCGTTGGTGCTACTACGGTGGAAAGTCCAGACCAGGTCTCCACCGTGCGCATTCCCCCTGAATATGCCGATTTGTCTCTCGCCTTCTGTAAAAAGAAGGCGACTCAATTACCACCTCATCAACGGGGGGATTGTGCGATAGATCTCCTGGTAGACGCTGCATATCCCAGGAGTCACGTGTATCCCCTGTCGCAAGCGGAGACGGTAGCTATGGATACATATATCTCTGAATCCCTGCATCAGGGGTTCATTCAGCGACCCATTTCACCAGCCTCTTCGAGTTTCTTTTTTGTGAAGAAGAAGGATGGCGGTTTACGCCCGCGCATTGATTATCGAGATCTCAATAAAATCACGGTGAAATATAGTTACCCGTTACCTCTGATAAATACAGTTAATGAACGGGGCACGCTTCTTCACAAAATTGGATCTCAGGAGTGCGTATAATCTGGTGCGTATTCGGAAGGGTGATGAGTGGAAGACAGCATTTAGCACCACCTCGGGTCATTATGAGTACCTTGTCATGCCATATGGGTTGATGAATGCTCCATCAGTCTTCCAATCATTTGTAGATGAGATCTTTAGGGACCTGCATGGGCAGGGTGTAGTGGTGTATATCGATGATATTCTAATATACTCCGCTACACGCGCCGAGCATGTGTCCCTGGTGCGCAGGGTGCTTGGTCGCCTGTTGGAGCATGATTTATATGTCAAGGCTGAGAAATGCTTGTTCTTCCAACAATCCATCTCCTTCCTAGGGCATCGGATTTCCACTTCAGGAGTGGAAATGGAGAGCGACCGCATTACAGCCGTGCGTAATTGGCCGACTCCAACCACGGTAAAGGAGGTGCAGCGTTTTTTAGGGTTTGCCAATTACTACCGGAGATTTATCCGGGGTTTTGGTCAGGTGGCTGCTCCCATTACCTCACTGCTAAAGGGGGGCCCGGCGCGCTTGCAGTGGTCGGCTGAGGCGAACAGGGCTTTTGGACACCTGAAGACTCCGTTTACCTCGGTGCCTGTGTTGGCTCATCCGGATCCCTCTTTGCCATTCATAGTGGAGGTGGACGCATCCGAAGCTGGGATAGGAGCAGTGCTCTCTCAGCGTTCGGGTGTGCCACTGAAGCTTCGCCCCTGTGCTTTCTTTTCGAAGAAGCTCATTTCGGCAGAGCGAAACTATGATGTGGGGGACCGGGAGCTGTTAGCTGTCGTACAGGCCTTGAAGGCGTGGAGGCATTGGCTTGAGGGGGCTAAACACCCTTTTCTCATCTGGACTGACCACCGCAATCTGGAGTACATCCGGCAGGCGAAAAGACTGAATCCTCGTCAGGCAAGGTGGGCCATGTTTTTCACTCGTTTTGTGTTTACCCTTACTTACAGACCAGGCTCCCAGAACGTCAAGGCAGACGCATTGTCTCGGCTGTATGACACAGAGGAGCGGTCCATGGATCACACTCCCATACTCCCAGCTTCGTGTTTGGTGGCGCCAGTAGTGTGGGAGCTGGACGCGGACATTGAGCGGGCGTGACGTGCAGAGCCCTCTCCTCCTGAGTGTCCAGCTGGTCGTCTGTACGTTCCGTCTGCTGTCCGCGACCGATTGATCTATTGGGCTCACACGTCACCCTCCTCTGGTCATCCTGGGATAGGTCGGACGATGCGCTGTCTTGATGGGAGGTACTGGTGGCCCACTTTAGCTAAGGACGTGAGGATTTATGTTTCCTCCTGCTCGGTGTGCGCCCAGTGCAAGGCTCCTAGACACCTGCCCAGAGGTAAGCTTCAACCTTTACCTGTTCCTCAACGGCCATGGTCGCACCTGTCAGTGGATTTTTTGACTGATCTTCCACCTCCACAGGGTTACACCACGATCCTGGTCGTTGTGGATCGGTTTTCGAAGTCCTGTCGTCTCCTCCCATTGCCCGGTCTCCCAACGGCCTTACAAACTGCAGAGGCCCTGTTTACACACGTTTTCCGGCACTATGGGGTGCCTGAGGATATAGTGTCTGATCGGGGTCCCCAGTTCACATCAAGGGTCTGGAAGGCGTTCATGGAACGTCTGGGGATCTCGGTTAGTGTTACCTCAGGTTTTCACCCCGAGAGTAATGGGCAGGTGGAGCGAGTTAACCAGGATGTGGGCAGGTTTTTGCAGTCCTATTGCCAGGACCGGCCAGGGGAGTGGGCGAAGTTCGTGCCCTGGGCAGAGATGGCCCAGAACTCGCTACGTCACTCTTCCACTAACCTCACTCCTTTTCAATGTGTATTAGGGTATCAGCCGGTTCTGGCTCCTTGGCATCAGAGCCAGACCGAGGCTCCTGCGGTGGACAATTGGTTTCGGCGCGCTGAGGAAACCTGGGAGGCAGCCCACGTCCACCTTCAGCGCGCCATAAGGCGCCAGAAAATTGGCGCAGACCGTCGCCGCAGTGAGGCCCCGGTGTTCGCACCAGGGGACAGGGTCTGGCTCTCGACCCGAAACCTGCCCCTCCGCCTGCTCTGCCGGAAGCTGGGTCCGCGGTTTGTGGGGCCATTTAAAGTCCTGAGGAGAGTGAACGAGGTATGTTATAGGTTACAACTGCCCACTAATTACCGTATTAACCCCTCGTTCCATGTGTCTCTCCTCAGGCCGGTGGTGGCTGGCCCGCTCCAGGAGGCTGAAGTGCGTGAAGTTCCTCCGCCTCCTCTTGACATCGAGGGGGTCCAGGCGTACTCTGTTCGATCCATTTTGGATTCGAGACGTCGAGCGAGGGGCCTTCAGTACCTCGTGGACTGGGAGGGGTACGGGCCGGAGGAGAGATGCTGGGTTCCGGTGGAGGACGTTTTAGATCCTTCCATGTTAAAAGAATTCCACCGCCTCCATCCGGATCGCCCTGCACCTCGCCCTCCGGGTCGGGGGGGGGTGGGGTACTGTCACGACTTCTGCCGAAGTCGTTGCCTCTCCTTGTTCGAGCGGTGTTCGGCGGTCGACGTCACCGGTCTTCTAGCCATCATCGATCCATTTTTCATTTTCCATTGCTTTTGTCTTGTCTTCCCCCACACCTGTTTTCAATCCCATCCATTACCTCTTGTGTATTTAACCCTCTGTTTCCCCTCATGTCTTTGTCAGGGATTGTTTTATGTCAACTGTTGTTTATGGATGTATAGGTGCGCGACGGGTCCTCGTACCCATGTTTATTTTTTACGTATGTACATTGTTCGTGTTTGGAGCATTGTTAAATGGACATTTATTAAAAGTCTCCATTACACTCAGTTTAACTCTCCTGCGCCTGACTTCCCTGCCACCTATACACACGGCTCTGACAACAACAAGGAGCAACGTAATATGATATGAGTTTATTGATAACAGCAAACACTCAGGTGCGTGTGCTGAAAAGGAATTTAACACCACTAATGGAACATCAATCTTTCTCAGAGGAAAAACGTACCTTCATTAGACAAGTCACATTCACATACAGTTTCATTGTAAAACGATATACAGTGCATGTAAAAGTAGTCTCAGAACTGAGGTACAGTACAGGCTCTCATGTAGTGGTCATGTGCAGTACCAGGTGCCATACAGTGTTACTGTATTACAAAGTACTAGGCAGTATTAGATAACAAAGAGAGAGACTGTTCTACTGACTTGAGATCTTGTTTAAAGTAGATGGTTTTAGATCAGTGGGCTAACCCGGTCTTGTTTAAAGTAGATGGTTTTAGATCAGTGGGCTAACCCGGTCTTGTTTAAAGTAGATGGTTTTAGATCAGTGGGCTAACCCGGTCTTGTTTAAAGTAGATGGTTTTAGATCAGTGGGCTAACCCGGTCTTGTTTAAAGTAGATGGTTTTAGATCAGTGGGCTAACCCGGTCTTGAATCCCACAAACAATTACAGTTCAGTCACATGATCACATTAATTCTGTTATTAACTCACAATTATCTGATTATTCATACATTCCTTTTTCAGTAATTTACACATTAGAGATTTTATCACAGAGCGCGGAGGGAAGTTGAGAGATTGAGTGGCGCAATTTTTCTTTCTTTGTCTCTCTTGTGATTTGCAACAACAACACATTGCAATCTGACATATAGCTGTTCATTCACATAGTCCAGGGGAATCTCCTCCTCATCATTGCTATGGTTTCTTCAGGAAACCATAGCAATGCATAATGTTCTCTTGCATTCACATTCCAGTAAGGATCTGTAGCCCAGCGGCTGCTAGTGGTTGCTCACCCCCTGGTGTCTTAGCACTAGTAGACTTCACAGGTACACAGAAAACCTGATGGATTATTGAAAGGCTCTGGCTGCTGTTCTCACAGACATTGCCCTCCCAGAAGGCCCATAATAACAGAGAAATCCTCTCTGTGACTCCTTGGAAGGAAGCCCTCCTATAGTTATTTTCTTTTATGTTGAAAATAGGTTCTGATTCCATTCCAGGATGTTTTGCAAACATGTACTTTAAACCCCGGAGCACTACACCACCTTCTTCTCCTCCTTCTCCTCCTTCTCCTCCTCCTCCTCCTCCTCATCCTCCTCCTTCTCCTCCTTCTCCTCCTCGCTCCTCCTCCTCATCCTCCTCCTTCTTCTCCTCCTTCTACTCCTTGCTCCTCCTCGCTCCTCGTCCTCCTCATCCTCCTCCTTCTTCTCCTTCTACTCCTTGCTCCTCCTCGCTCCTCCTCCTCATCCTCCTCCTTCTTTCTCCCACACCCAATGCAACAGGATTGAGTCACACACCTTGTGAGTCACTGTACACACACATTGAGAGAGACAGAGACAGATTGGCCACCCACTCAGATAGTGTGATAAACACAACTGGTTGTATAATATGTGCTCAGTTCCCTGTAATGTCCATAGACATAGCCTGCGTACCTATGTAGCCCTATGGGCCCTGGTCAAAAGTAGTGTACTACATAGGGAATAGGGTGCCATTTGGGACGCAACCCTAGATCCAATGAACAAATGGCAGCGTGAGACCTCATTCCAACTCAGATACAATATGTAACATACGCCTACTCTACTCAGCACTGTATAGTACATGACAGAACCTCTTTAGTATTTTTAGCTGACACTCAACCTTAAACCTACACAAAGATGCTTAAGTACACTAGACTCTCAATATAATCTTATGTCAGTAATGTTTGACATGTGTATGGATAACCCATTTAGAGTAGACTGTAGTGAATTATATCATTTATGTGCTCCACTGTTACTAAAAGTGGCAGCAGAGGCATATTATAACATATCCTAGCTTACCATGTTGAAAAACATTCTTGTTCACGCTGTCACGAATCCCGCCGAGGATGGTGCCTCTTCCTGTTCGGGCGGCGCTCGGCGGTCGTCGTCACCGGCCTACTAGCTGCCATCGATTCTTTTCTTTTTGTTTCTGTTAGTTTGGGCTGATTGAGTGCACCTGTTTTGAGTTTAGTTTGGGGGGTAGGCTATTTAAGGGTAGGTAGCCCGCTGGCTGTTGTGCGGGCTTGTTTTCTGTTATGTTGGTGTTGGATTGTGAAGTGGATGTTGTTATTTTCTCGGAACAGTTTAGTCCGGTGTTTTTGGACTCATCTTTTCATGCGCCGTGTGTTTTAGGGCATGATCGTTTTCCCTGTGCATTGGAAAATAAATCCACGTTCCTTAAACCTGCTCTCTGCGCTTGACTCCATCCACCCAGTACTCCTAGTAGCTCTGACACACGTCCTTTTAAAAGTAACATTTTCGGAAGTAGTAAAAATAACATGTTTTTAAAAATTTGATTTGTAATGTCAATTCAAATCAAATCAAATGTTATTTGTGACATGCGCCAAATACAACAGGTGTAGACCTTACAATGAAATGCTTATTTACAAGCCCTTAACTAACCATGCAGTTCAAAAAAAAGTTCAGAAATAGAGTGTGGGGGGGTCAATGTAAATAGTCCGGGTGGCCATTTGATTAGTTTAGTTATTCAGCAGTCTTATGGCTTGGGGGTAGAAACTGTTAAGGAGTCTTTTGGTCCTAGACTTGGTGCTCTGGTACCGCTTGCTGTGCCGTAGCAGAGAGTTGCGGTTGTCACTTGTTCCTGTGGCGCCTATGGAACCTAAATGCAAATGCACTAGATTATCTTTAGTGGAGAGCTGTTCAAGTGGATTTATATGTGGTTGACATTATAGGAAAAATCACACATTTCTCTCAAACTGTAGGATTCTCTATGCCTGTTTTAACGACAGATTAAGCCAGTGTGTGTTTGGTTATCTCTCTCTCCATCATTCCCTCCTCCTCTCTCCCTCTCCATCATTCGTTATCTTATGAGTTCGTTGTAAGAAACCTCATCTCTAATATCCTAATCAAAATCGATCTTTATTTATTCATCATCAGTCCAGGACATCACCAACTGTTTGTGTTGCTGTGCTGTATAAGGACATTAACTTATTTTCAGCTGTAATGTCATTTTCCCTGCTCATCAGGTGATTTTCTTCAGAGAGAACGCAAACTACGTTTGCAAATAAATTGAGTTCAAAAGCTCAAAGATCCAACTTGTTTTAACTACCTCAGACCCCGAGGTACAGTATACAGCCATGACTGAGACTTCTCAAATCTGCATTTAAATTGAATTTGGTCTGTTATTAGATTTTCTTCCTGAAATGTTTGGTGCATGGCTGAATCAATGGCTGTTTCCCAAACGGCACCCATTCCCTTTATAGTGCACTACTTTTGACCATGGCCCAAAGAGCTCAAGTCAAAAGTAGCGCACATGGAATTAGGGTGCCATTTGGGATGCATACAATGAATGTTCATCCTCCTCCTAGACATCTTAATAACTACACTGTCTGTCCTCTAGTCTGGAATAATAAATAGTTGGATCATTTCATAGCCTTGTAATAATCACAGAGACGCCTAAAGAGGACTGTCTAATATCTTGTTAGCCGGTGGGGAGGCAGGAATGGACAGCTATGTCCAGAAATGGTACCCTATTCCCTATGGGGTGAACTGCTTTTAACCAGGGATCTGGTCAAAAGTAGTCCACTACATAGGGATTAGGGTGCCATTTTGGGACACAGATATGTATTTTGTTACAGACCCAGACAGGCTGAGTATGTGCCTAGCATTATGTTCTTCATTTATGTGGATGAACTGAACTGTTTTATAGCCTAAACCCTGGTCATATCTTAGCAATTTTAACCAGCATCTGAATTCACTCACGCAATGGTAATTCTGTTCTGTTGGTGAACTACAGTATGCTAAAATATTAAACTAAAGATTAGTCCATCTTAAATACATCATTCAACTTTTTAATTGGGTTTTAAGAAGTAGGTCCTCCGTGGACGTATTTAAAGTGTGAAATCCGGCATTTTCCGGGGAAATGGAAAGATGAACCAGGTCTAGAATAGCACTGAATTAACTGTTTATATTCTGTAACTCTAAATGGAAGAGAAGAAATCTACATGCTACATACAGTATATTCCATGAAAGAATAATATAATAATAATGAGAAATAATATGAGAATACACAAATACTCAAAGCAGGAATGCCCTCAGTGTTCCAGTTCAGTGGCCAGACCTTCTCTCTGGGGTGTCATTACACTGTTTTATCTCAAAGGGACACCTTGACTGGCCCGATACTGCATCAACCTGTCTGTCTGTATGCCAAATGGCACCCCATTCCCTACATAGTGCACTGCTTTTATCCAGCGCTCACAGGGCTCTGATCAAAAGTAGTGCACTATATATGGAATAGGTGCTATTAGAGTTGCCCACTTACACTACCCAGCCTCATGTTGATAGGTATTATTACCTTTATTTATCTGTGAGATGGAATGAGTAAAATTAAGTTGCCCCAAGACACTGATTTAAGGTCCGTTTTGCTTTTTTAGGATTTTTTTTTTAGGATTTGGGGAGGGCAATCTGATCCTTGATCAGTGCCTAGGGGCAACTTCTATTCTAAGCTGTGCTGACCTTGAACCTTAGCTAACAGTGTTATACACGAGCAGTGTAATCCTATCATTTTATTCCCCCTACCTAGTGATATGATTTCACTGGCCCTGGAAAAACAACTGAAGGTCAAAGGCACATTCCCTTTCTCATAATAGGGTGAGATTAGATTCCTATTTATTTTCTCCTATTACTATGATAATGCTATTCTTGTAAACTTTTCAGCCAAAATTCAAAAACATTTTCATTTTATACTTATTCCCTATTTCAAATGGACCTTTCTTGTATTTCCTTGATATCAAATCCTAAAGGTGGTCTCATTGTTGAAAGCCTAATTGAATGACTACAGTGAGGGTAGTGTACAATGATAAGTAACCATGGATGTTTCCGCCTTGTTGTTCATGTGCCAGAGTCAGAGTGAGAGAGAGTATGTGCTCCCAGCCTTGATAATGTGGGTGGAGAGGACATGATGTTGGGTAATCCAGCCTTCATAATGTGGGTGGAGAGGCCTGATGTTGGGTAATCCAGCTTTGATCATGTGGGTGGAGAGGACATGGTGTTGGGTAACCCAGCCTTGATAAGGTGGGTGGAGAGGACATGATGTTGTCAGGACCCGGTGCGAGAAACAGTCACTAATAATCGTCAGAACCCAGAAGATGAGGCAGACACAGCAGTACTAGAGATGGTGGTTTAATAAAAGAACAAAATCTTCAGGCAAAGAAACTAAATCCACAATGTCCAAAAATAAAGCCAAGGGGCACAAAATGGAAACCCTCCAAAATACAAAAGAAACTCCACAAAGTGGTAAAAAACAGCAGGGAAAAACAAACCTCAAAAGACTACTCAAATAATACACAAGAACTAAACCAGAGAACCTCTGGAAAATCCAACGAGAAATATCTGAATAAAACAAGGCTTGGGCTGGGTGCTAACTTACAAACACTGAGCAAGGAACTGAGGAACACACAGGGTTTAAATACTAACAAGGGAATGACCTACAGGTGCAAACAATAATTAGAGCAAGAAAAACAAAAGGTACAAAAAAGGTGCAATGGGGACATCTAGTGACCAAAACCCGAACAGTCTTGGCCAAAACCTGACAGATGTTGGGTAATCCAGCCTTCATAATGTGGGTGGAGAGGACATGATGTTGGGTAACCCAGCCTTGATAAGGTGGGTGGAGAGGACATGATGTTGGGTAACCCAGCCTTGATAAGGTGGGTGGAGAGGACATGGTGTTGGGTAACCCAGCCTTGATAAGGTGAGTGGAGAGGACATGATGTTGGGTAACCCATCCTTGATAAGGTGGGTGGAGAGGACATGGTGTTGGGTAACCCAGCCTTGATAATATGGGTGGAGAGGACATGGTGTTGGGTAGCCATTGGGAAAAAGAGCAATTTCACACCACGCTCCATTTGATTTGGAATGGTAGACTGTAATGAGACTGGAGTGGAAAGAGAGGGGAAGGGAATGATGGAGAGAGAGAGGATGAATGATGGAGAGAGAGAGAGGTGGCGGGAATGATGGAGAGAGAGAGAGAGAGAGAGAAGGAGCAGGGAATGATGGAGAGAGAGAGGAGGAGGGGATGATGGAGAGAGAGAGGAGGAGGGAATAATGGAGTGAGAGGAGTAGAGAATGATGGTGAGAGAGAGGAGGATGGAATGTGGAGAGGAGAGGAGCGAATGATGAGAGAGAGGAGGGAATGATAGAGAGAGAGAGAGAGAGAGAGAGGAGGAGAGAACGATGGAGAGAGAGGAAGATGGAATGATGGAGAGAGAGAGGAGGAGGGAGTGATGGAGAGAGAGGAGGGAGTGACTGATAGAGACTGAAGAGGGAATGATGGAGAGAGAGAGAGGAGGAGGGAGTGATAGAGAGGGAGAGGAGGAGGGGATGATGGAGAGAATGATGTAGCGAGAGAGGAGGAGCGAATGATGGAGAGAGAGGGAATGATGGAGAGAGAGAGGAGGGAATGATGGAGAGAGAGAGGAGGAGGAGCGAATGATGGAGAGAGAGAGAGAAAAAGAGGAGGGAATGATGGAGTGAGAGAGGAGGGAGTGATGGAGAGAGAGAGAGAGGAGGAGGGAATGATGGATAGAGAGAGAGGAGGAGGGAATGATGGAGTGAGAGGAGTAGGGAATGATGGAGAGAGAGGAGGAAGGATTGATGGAGAGAGAGAGAGGAGGGAATGATGGAGAGAGAGGAGGGAGTGACTGATAGAGCGAGAGAGAGGAGGAGGGAGTGATGGAGAGATATAGAGGAGGGAATGATGGAGTGAGAGAGTGGAGGAGAGAGTCATGGAGAGATAGAGAGGAGGGAATGATGGAGTGAGAGAGAGGAGGAGGGAGTCATGGAGAGATAGAGAGGAGGGAATGATGGAGAGAGAGAGAGGAGGAGGGAGTGATGGAGAGATAGAGAGGAGGGAATGATGGAGTGAGAGGAGTAGGGAATGATGGAGAGAGAGAGGGGGAGGGAATGATGGAGAGAGAGAGGAGGAGGGAATGATGGAGAGAGAGAGGAGGAGGGAATGATGGAGAGAGAGAGAGGAGGATGGAGTGATGGAGAAATAGAGAGGAGGGAATGATGGAGAGAGAGAGGAGGGAGTGATGGAGAGATAGAGAGGAGGGAATGATGGAGTGAGAGGAGTAGGGAATGATGAGGAGAGAGAGGGGGAGGGAATGATGGAGAGAGAGAGGAGGAAGGAATGATGGAGAGAGAGAGAGGAGGAGGGAATGATGGAGAGAGAGAGGAGGAGGGAATGATAGTTAGGTGGTGAGGTGTGCACAAGGATCCAGGGTTCTGGTCTAGAGGCACGGTTTCGACTGCTCCTACAATCTTGCTTCGGTACTGCAGTTTCACTGATGCCTGGCCCAGAAACATAATTTCCGTTGATGGCCACATAGAGAAATCAGATTAGAAAATTCCTAATAAGACACTTTAGTCATCATCTTTATGCACAAAAATTCCACATATTTTTTTTTGTCACTCACCAACGAAGATATTAAAATATTATATTCATCCAATGTCTGCTATGTTTTTGGACTGAGTGCACATGTGAAATTGGGCTGTGTAAACCCGGATATAGATGGTCCATGAATCGGCGTATGCGAACATGAGTAGATTACGTTAAAAACAACGGTCGGACATCTTGGTCTCCAGTTCTTTATTACTCAGTGGGTGTGCATAACGCTCCCATACTACACCACAGGAGGGTCAAACCATCAGAACAGAAAATGTAACAACTCTTATCTCTCAACCTTCATGTCACGTTATTAACCTCTCCTTTTAATAACAAGCTCTCAAAGCTGTCAATAACTTTTAGTTTTGTATTTTTTCCCTACTTGGCAGCTTTATTGAGCTAGTAGTAGAAAGAGCGGTGGAGGCAGATGAGATCTAGCTGTGTGTGTTTCCGCACAGCTAGATACTCCAAGGACCTCAATAGAAGATGTATACATAACACAAGGGGGGGTATTCAAGGCAAGGCAGAATAGTGGTGTTTCATTTAATTTACTGTACCAGCAGGACTCTTAGCCTCCTTCCTCCCTCCCAGGACCCAGATTAGATGATGAAACAGACATGAGAAATACTGGAGTCAGGATTATTTCAATCTCTGACTCTCTCTGACTCTCTCTCTCTCTGACTCTCTCTGACTCTCTCTGACTCTCTCTGACTCTCTCTGACTCTCTCTGACTCTCTCTGACTCTCTCTGACTCTCTCTCTGACTCTGACTCTCTCTGACTCTCTCTCTCTCTGACTCTCTCTGACTCTCTCTCTCTCTGACTCTCTCTCTGACTCTGACTCTCTCTGACTCTCTCTCTCTCTGACTCTCTCTGACTCTCTCTCTCTCTCTCTCTCTCTCTGACTCTCTCTCTCTCTCTCTCTCTGACTCTCTCTGACTCTCTCTCTCTCTCTCTCTGACTCTCTCTCTCTCTCTCTCTCTCTGACTCTCTCTGACTCTCTCTCTCTCTGACTCTCTCTGACTCTCTCTCTCTCTGACTCTCTCTGACTCTGACTCTCTCTGACTCTGACTCTCTCTGACTCTCTCTCTCTCTGACTCTCTCTCTCTCTGACTCTCTCTGACTCTCTCTCTCTCTGACTCTCTCTCTCTCTCTCTCTCTCTCTCTCTCTCAAGCTGCTTTATTGGCATGAAAAATATTGTGTCAATATTGCCAAAGCAACAATGTATACAATATACATTGTAATAAAATTATAAACAATGACAAATAATAATATAGAATGGCAGTAAATAATAATACAAAATTAAATATAAAAATAGTAACAATAAAATGGTAACAGTCAATAATCGAATGTAATGTAATAAAAAAAATGAAACTATAACTAACTTATAACTAAATAACGGTCATCTTCACCATTACATCGGTACTACAACTACTATCATCATTACCACCACCACCATCATTAAACTGCTATCATTACCGTTACCACCCATACCATTACTACTTGGAATGATAAACAACAATAATAATAACAACAACAGTAATAACAATAATAGTAATAATAAGTAAGTTACTGCTTACTATGCAGATGTTATTATTCAGTGTCTCTCAGGCTATGGCAGGTGTCACGATCGTGTGGAGGATTGACGGACCAAAACGCAGCTTTAGGAAAATAAGCCATCTCCTTTTTATTAACGAAGAAGGCAAACGAAACAAAAACACTTAAACACTAAACAAAACAAGAAAACGATCGTGAAGCTAAACAACGATGTGCACACACTGGCTACAAACGTATCACATAGACAACTACTCACAACAAATGAAAGCCTATGGCTACCCTAAATAAGGCTCCCAATCAGAGACAACCGAAATCAGCTGTCTCTAATTGGGAACTCATTCAGGTAACCATAGACTCTCCTAGATAACTAAACATACATAGACAACGCTAGACACATGAACTCAACACAAACCCATATACTACACCCAACAACCCCTTTACCATAGAAACACCCAAAACCAACAAAACACAAACATTCCCCATGTCACACCCTGACCTAACTAAAATAATAAAGAAAACAAAGAATACTAAGGCCAGGGCGTGACATAACCCCCCCCTTAAGGTGCGAACTCCGGGCGCACCATTAACCAGTCTAGGGGAGGGTCTGGGTGGGCTTCCATCCACGGTGGCGGCTCCGGCTCTGGTCGTGGTCCCCACGTCACCACAGTCCCTAACCGCCTCCTTAGCTTCCTCCAAATGACCCCCCTCCACATTAACCCCACTGCATTAAGGGGCAGTTCCGGACTAAGGGGCAGTTCCGGACTAAGGGGCAGCTCCGGACTAAGGGGCAGTACCAGGGTAAGGGGCAGTACCAGGGTCAGGGGCAGCTCCAAACTAAGGGACAGCACCAGGATAAGGGGCAGCACCAGGATAAGGGGCAGCTCCGGACTGAGGAACGGCAGCTCCGGACTGAGGAACGGCAGCTCCGGACTGAGGGACGGCAGCTCCGGACTGAGGGACGGCAGCTCCGGACTGAGGGACGGCAGCTCCGGACTGAGGGACGGCAGCTCCGGACTGAGGGACGGCAGCTCCGGACTGAGGGACGGCAGCTCCGGACTGAGGGACGGCAGCTCCGGACTGAGGGACGGCAGCTCCGGACTGAGGGACGGCAGCTCCGGACTGAGGGACGGCCCATGGCTGGCTGACGGATCTGGCTGCTCATGGCTGGCTGACGGATCTGGCTGCTCATGGCTAGCTGACGGATCTGGCTGCTCATGGCTAGCTGACGGATCTGGCTGCTCATGGCTAGCTGACGGATCTGGCTGCTCATGGCTAGCTGACGGATCTGGCTGCTCATGGCTAGCTGACGGATCTGGCTGCTCATGGCTGGCTGACGGATCTGGCTGCTCATGGCTGGCTGACGGATCTGGCTGCTCATGGCTGGCTGACGGATCTGGCTGCTCATGGCTGGCTGACGGATCTGGCTGCTCATGGCTGGCTGACGGATCTGGCTGCTCATGGCTGGCTGACGGATCTGGCTGCTCATGGCTGGCTGACGGATCTGGCTGCTCATGGCTGGCTGACGGATCTGGCTGCTCATGGCTGGCTGACGGATCTGGCTGCTCATGGCTGGCTGACGGATCTGGCTGCTCATGGCTGGCTGACGGATCTGGCTGCTCATGGCTAGCTGACGGATCCGGCTGCTCATGGCTAGCTGACGGATCTGGCTGCTCATGGCTAGCTGACGGATCTGGCTGCTCATGGCTAGCTGACGGATCTGGCTGCTCATGGCTAGCTGACTGCTCTGGCAGATCCTGTCTGGTTGGCGGCTCTGGCAGATCCTGTCTGGTTGGCGGCTCTGGTTGGCGGCTCTGGCAGATCCTGTCTGGTTGGCGGCTCTGGCAGATCCTGTCTGGCGGGCGGCTCTAGCGGCTCCTGTCTGGCGGGCGGCTCTAGCGGCTCCTGTCTGGCGGGCGGCTCTAGCGGCTCCTGTCTGGCGGACGGCTCTGTAGGCTCATGGCAGACGGGCGGCTTTGCAGGCTCATGGCAGACGGGCGGCTTTGCAGGCTCATGGCAGACGGATGGCTCAGACGGCGCTGGGGAGACGGATGGCTCAGATGGCGCTGGGGAGACGGATGGCTCAGATGGCGCTGGGGAGACGGATGGCTCAGATGGCGCTTGGCAGACGGGCAGTTCAGGCATCGCTGTGCAGACGGCAGACTCCTGCCGGCTGAGGCGCACTGTAGGCCTGGTGCGTGGTGCCGGGACTGGTGGCACCGGGCTGGGGACACGCATCTCAGGGCTAGTGCGGGGAGCAGCAACAGGACGCACAGGACTCTGGGGACACACAGGAGGCTTGGTGCGTGGTTTAGGCACTGGTGGTAAAGGGCTGGAGACACGCACCATATGGTTAGTGCGTGGAGGAGGCACTGGTGGTACTGGGTTGGGGCGGGGAGGTGGCGCCGGAAATACCGGACCGTGCAGGCGTACTGGCTCCCTTGAGCGCCGAGCCTGCCCAACCTTACCTGGTTGCATGCTCCCCGTCGCCTGACCAGTGCGGGGAGGTGGAATAACCCGCACCGGCCTATGTAGGCGAACCGGGGACACCATGCGTAAGGCTGGTGCCATGTACGCCGGCCCGAGGAGACGCACTGGTGACCAGATGCGTTGGGCCGGCTTCATGACATACGGCTCAACGCTCAGTCTAGCCCGGCCGATACGTGGAGCTGAAATGTACCGAACCGGGCTATGCACGCGTACAGGAGACACCGTGCGCTCTACTGCGTAACACGGTGTCTGCCCGTACTCTCGCTCTCCACGGTAAGTACAGGGAGTAGGCGCAGGTTTCCTACCTGACTTCGCCACACTCCCTTTAAGGCCCCCCCCCAAGAAATTTTTGGGTTGTACTCACGGGCTTCCAGCCTTGTCTCCGTGCTGCCTCCTCATATCGCCTCCTCTCGGCTTTAGCTGCCTCCAGCTCTTCACGAGGAAGGCGATATTCTCCCGGTTGTGCCCACGGCCCCTTACCATCCAGTATCTCCTCCCATGTCCACGAATCCTGTGTAGGTAGGTCCTGTTGCCGCTTTCCATGCCGCTTGGTCCTGTAATGGTGAGTAGTTCTGTCACGATCGTGTGGAGGATTGACGGACCAAAACGCAGCTTTAGGAAAATAAGCCATCTCCTTTTTATTAACGAAGAAGGCAAACGAAACAAAAACACTTAAACACTAAACAAAACAAGAAAACGATCGTGAAGCTAAACAACGATGTGCACACACTGGCTACAAACGTATCACATAGACAACTACTCACAACAAATGAAAGCCTATGGCTACCCTAAATAAAGCTCCCAATCAGAGACAACCGAAATCAGCTGTCTCTAATTGGGAACTCATTCAGGTAACCATAGACTCTCCTAGATAACTAAACATACATAGACAACGCTAGACACATGAACTCAACACAAACCCATATACTACACCCAACAACCCCTTTACCATAGAAACACCCAAAACCAACAAAACACAAACATTCCCCATGTCACACCCTGACCTAACTAAAATAATAAAGAAAACAAAGAATACTAAGGCCAGGGCGTGACAGCAGGCAAATACATATTTGGCTGCAAGAGGAGCCATTCCTCCTTCACCCATGAGTATTTTTAGTTTTTCCTCTGGGTTTAATAAGTTAAAATTTTGAATAAATGTAGACATTTCTGTGAATAATGAATCTCTTGGTGAGGAATATTTATCACAGTAAAGGAGAAAGTGCATCTCGATTTCTACATCCCCTGTCGTGCAGTGACCACATACACACTCCTCTTTGGGTAGCCATGTATTTTTATGTCTGCCAGTTTCTATTGCCAATCGGTGGTCACTCAGCCTGTACTTGGTAAGGATCTGTCTCTGCTTCGTATCTCTGACAGAGTAGAAGCCAATTCATATTCTCTGTTTAGGGTCAGATAGCAATTTAGTCGGCTTTGGGATTTTGTGTCGTTTTTCCAATGTTGTATATATGAGTCCTTTAAATGGTTCATGATTTTGTTTATTGGAATTCTTTCTTTTGAAGCAGTGCTGGTGTCAGCTTGGTTGGTGAGTTCCAACACCAGCTGACTGAGAGGGCTCGTTTCTGGGCTCAGCTCTTGGGTTTGAAGTGCTTTAAATTGCAGACTCGAATTTGGACTTGAATTTAGATGTAGCCAAAATTGTAATGATCTTTTCTGTATTTTCATTATTACTGGAAAGCGACCCAATTCTGCCCTACATGCATTAGTTGGTGTATTTCTCTGGACTTGTAGGATTTTCCGACAGAATTCTGCATGTAGGGCTTCAATTGGATGTTTGTCCCACATTTTAAAGTCCAGTTTATTGAGTGGCCCCCAAACCTCACTTCCGTAAAGAGCTATTGGTAGGATTACACTGTCAAATATTTTGGTCCAAATTCTAATTGGGATGTTGATTTTGAATAATTTCATTTTTATTGCATACAATGCTCTGCGGGCTTTTTCTTTGAGTGCATTCACTGCTCTATTAAAGTTTCCCGATGCAGATATGGTCAGACCAAGGTAGGTGTAATTTTTTGTGTGTTCAATGATGGTGTTGTTCAGGGTGAATTTATATTTGTGTTTCTGACATCTGTTTTGTTTTTGGAAAATCATGATTTTAGTTTTCGGGAAATTTACTGCCAGGGCCCAAATATGGCAATATTGCTCTAGAATATTAATGTTCTGTTGAAGACCTTCTTTGGTTGGTGATAGAAGTACCAAGTCATCAGCATATAGCTGTAACAGTCCTGACCTGTTTTATGTTGTTTTTGTATGTGTTTTAGGTCAGGGCATGTGTTTTGGGTGGGCAGTCTATGTTATCTGTTTCTATGTTAAGAGTCATCTAATTAAGAGTCATATTTAGGTAGGGTGTTCTCACTGTTTGTTTGTGGGTGATTGTCTCCTGTGTCTGTGTCGATGTTACACCATACGGGAATGTTTCGGTTTGTTCGTGCGTTTATGTAGTCTGTTCCTGTGTCAGCGTGCTTCGTGTATTTGTAAGTTCGTTTGTTCAGGTCTGTCTACATCGTTTTGTTATTTTGTTAGTTATATCAAGTATAGTTCGTTTTCGTCTTTGTCTGTTTTGTTTATTTAATAAATCATCATGTATTCACAACCCGCTGCGCCTTGGCTCGATCACTACTCCACCTCTTCTTATGAAGAGAGAGAGGAACGCCGTTACAATAGCAGGTATTTCACCTCTGTGTCAAATAGTGTGAGTCCTGGGGCTGGAGAATTGTCCAACATGTCTGCTAATTCATTGATATAAATGTTGAAAAGATTTGGACTCAGCCTTGTACAGCCTTGTCTCACACCTCGACATTGTGAAAAGAATTCTGTTCTTTGGTTTTTGATTTTTATTGCACACTTGTTTTCTGTGTACATACATTTTTATTAAGTCATACACCTTACCACCAAGCCCACTTTGTAGAATTTTGTAGAATAGCCCTTTGTGCCAGATAGAATCAAATGCTTTTTTAAAGTCAATAAAGCAAGCAAAGATTTTGCCCTCTTTTTTTTGGTGGACGTGTTTATTAATTAGTGTGTGAAAGGTGTATATATGGTCAGTAGTGCGATGGTTAGGAAGAAAGACAATTTGACATTTAGTTATTACATTTTTTTCTTGAAGAAAGGTTTGAATTCTTGAATTCAAAATGCTACAGAAAACCTTTCCCAAGTTACTGTTTACACAAATTCCCCTGTAATTATTGGGGTCTGATTTGTCTCCACTTTTGTGGATAGGGGAGATGAGCCCCTGGTTCCAGACATCAGGGAAGCAGCCAGAAGTTAAAACCATGTTGAACAATTTAAGCACAGCATTTTGCAACTCAGGTGTGCTGTTTTTCAGCATTTCATTTATGATGTTGTCTAGACCACAAGCCTTCTTTGATTTAATAGATTTGAGCTTTTCATTTAGTTCTTGTTGGGTTATTGGGTAATCTAATGGATTTTGGTTGTTTTTAATGACTGATTCAAGGATATTCAATTTTTCTTTAATTTCTAATTGGTTCTGTTTTAAGTCTTTTTGTGGGATGTTTTTGTATAGATTATCAAAATAAGTTTTCCAAATTCCTACATCTTGTATGGCTAATTATTGTGGCTTTGTTGTGCTTAAATTGTTCCACATGTCCCAGAACTGATTTTGGTCAATTGCGTTTTCAATTTCATCAAGTGTCTTGTTGGTATAATTCAGTTTCTTGCGTTTCAGTGTATGTTTATACTGTTTCAGAGTTTCAAAGTATTCATATCGTAGCTCTGGTTTGTTTTGCTGCTTATGTTTTTTGTTTGACATTTTTGTTAGGTGTTTTCTAATTGTTTTACATTCATTATCAAACCATTTGTCAGAAACATTTTGTTTTTTGTTTCTGATGTTGCATTTCTTTGGTTTTCTCAAATTTGCTTTCGATGCTGCTTTTTGGGCAGTTTTTTTGAATGAATATTGCCGGTTAATTTCTTCAAAAACACGTTGATCTGATTGTGATCTGACAATGGTGTCTGTGGTCTGACAGTGAATGCACTAATGGAGGAGGGGTCAATGTCCGTGATGGCATAATCGACTACACTTGTCCCAAGAGCTGAGCAGTAAGTAAAGTGACCTAAAGAGTCCCCTCTGATTCTACCATTAAGCATGTACAGGCCTAAGGCTCGACAGAGATGCACTAACTCCTTCCCATTTTTGTTCAGTATTTGGTCAGGACTGTTTCTATTATTTATAATAGGGCTACTGTACAAGGAGGGGTGACCAAATATGTGGTGGTTACCTCCCGCATCAGTGTAGTCAGGCTCAGAACCTGTTCTTGCATTGAAATCTCCACAAAGAAGCACTTTACCCTCTGCCTGAAATGTATGGAGTCATGGTGTGGGGTGGCATTTCTTTGTGGGGCCGCACAGCCCTCCATGTGCTCGCCAGAGGTAGCCTGACTGCCATTAGGTACCGAGATGAGATCCTCAGAGCCCTTGTGAGACCATATGCTGACACATGCACATTTGTGGCCTGCTGGAGGTCATTTTGCAAGGCTCTGGCAGTGCTCCTCCTGCTCAAAGGCGGAGGTAGCGGTCCTGCTGCTGGGTTGTTGCCCTCCTACGGCCTCCTCCACGTCTCCTGATGCACTGGCCTGTCTCCTGGTAGCGCCTGCATGCTCTGGACACTACGCTGACAGACACAGCGAACCTTCTTGCCACAGCTCGCATTGATGTGCCATCCTGGATGAGCTGCACTACCTGAGCCACTTGTGTGGGTTGTAGACTCCGTCTCATGCTACCACTAGAGTGAGAGCACCGCCAGCATTCAAAAGTGACCAAAACATCAGCCAGGAAGCATGGGAACTGAGAAGTGGTCTGTGGTCACCACCTGCAGAATCACTCCTTTATTGAGGGTGTCTTTAATTTCCACCTTTTGTCTATTCCATTTGCACAACAGCATGTGAAATGTATTGTCAATCAGTGTTGCTTCCTAAGTGGACAGTTTGATTTCACAGAAGTGTGATTGACTTGGAGTTACATTGTGTTGTTTAAGTGTTCCCTTTATTTTTTTGAGCAGTGTATATACATATACACACATACATACACACACACACACATACATACACACACATACATACACACACACACACACACACACACACACACACACACACACACGTACATACATACACACACCATTATATATAATTATTATTATTATACCGGTGCCTATAAAATTAAGAATAGTTGTAAAGGCCCTGGTCTAGTAGAGCTGTGTTGTGATGGGCCTGGTCCAGCAGAGCCGTGTTGTGATGGGCCTGGTCTAGTAGAGCTGTGTTGTGAAGGGCCTGGTCTAGTAGAGCTGTGTTGTGATGGGCCGGGTCTAGTCGTGCTGTCCTGAGGCGGGCCTGGTCTCGTAAATCTGTGTTGTGTTGGGCCTGGTCTAGTAGAGCTGTGCTGTAATAAGCCGTGTCTGGCTCTTTTCTCCTGGGGATGGTGGAGGTACTGTTGTTTCAGAAGGTGGGGCGGGGGACCTCTGTTGCTGGGGTGATGGGTGTGTGGGTCCCTGCCAAGTGTTGCATCTTTTAGGTCCTTGGCAAAGGTTCTGATACTGTCCTGATCAAGATGTACATTGTCGTATAAGTGTTGACATGTCAGAGTGGGGTGGTGAGCCGTTCTGACGTTGAGTAGTGAGGCACAGTCCACAGTGATCTGTTGATTTATTTTGTCGATCAACTTTCCTGGGAAGTCTTTTCTTGGTAGGAGGGTGGACACAACTATATTGGTTGTTGGGAACACAGCCTGTGCCCGTTCTGCCACTCTTCTCACTGCCCCAGATACATCTTCACCTTTGGCATGAAGGTCGTTTGTGCCAGTGTGGATGATGATGTTGTCGAGGGTGTCAATCCTGGTCTGACTGAGTAGCTGCATTGCACTGTCAGTTGTAGAACACCAGAACTTATACACCTGGTGTCTAGGGAATAATCTTTCCTGGACTATGAACTTCCCATTTGAATCAATAAGGATTGCAGTTGTGGGTGACTGTCTGGCTGGAGCAGATTGGGAGACTGGTATTCTGACCTGGGCTGGAGCAGACTGGGAGGCTGGTATTCTGACCTGGGCTGGAGCAGACTGGGAGGCTGGTATTCTGACCTGGGCTGGAGCAGACTGGGAGACTGGTATTCTGACCTGGGCTGGAGCAGACTGGGAGGCTGGTATTCTGACCTGGGCTGGAGCACACTGTGTTGGAGCAGACTGAGAGGCTGGTAGGTTGACCTGGGCTGGAGCAGACTGGGAGACTGGTATTCTGACCTGTGCTGGAGCAGACTGGGAGACTGGTATTCTGACCTGGGCTGGAGCAGACTGGGTGGCTGGTGCAGTGTCATCAGGCTGTGTGGTGGAGGCCAGGCTGGTCTCGGGTTCTGCTTGTGTTATGCCAAGCTGGTGGACATATTTACAATACTTATTTTCCACCATAATTTGCAAATAAATTCATTAAAAATCCTACAATGTGATTTTCTGGATTTTTTTTTCTCTCATTTTGTCTGTCATAGTTGAAGTGTACCTATGATGAAAATTACAGGCCTCTCTCATCTTTTTAAGTGGGAGAACTTGCACAATTGGTGGCTGACTAAATACTTTTTTGCCCCACTGTACATAAAGTTTATTAATTTCTAAACTGTAAAAAATATATATATGAAAATACCCTCAAATAAAGGTGACATTCTGTTCTGTCGCCTCATATGAAACATTTGATCTCAAATCCAAAATCTTGGAGTATAGAGCCAAATGTATCATTGTAGGTTCACTGTCCAATAAAGACAGAGGGGAATGTATAGACCACTGGCTCTCACTGGTGTTTAGTTTGATAGTTTTATTCATTTAGTTGAAAACTCATGAAAGACAAAATGGTAAAAAGCTTTGAAGGTGAAGTTGGAAACTCAAGAGCGCTTATCTATTTTTAAAAACACACCTAAAAACACTAGATACAATATAAGTACAATTCCGTTTCTTTCAATCAATTAAACAAAGAACACTAATTACAATTGAACATGAACATCAGTGTACAAAAAAACGAGTTGCTCTGTTAGTCTTTTGGTTGTTGGCTATTTGTGGCAGTCTCTGATCATTATTTTTCTGTAGAGATAATCCGTCTGATTTTCCCCCAGAAATTCACCCGATGTTTCAGAGTAACACATGTTTAGAATTCTCCACTTATGAGCTCTCTGGTACCTACTAACCATTGATGGTACGGTTTCCCAGGTAACAGGACTAATCATTCTGTTCTCTGAATATTGATGAGCCGTTTTGAAAGGACTTGAGCGCTAAAGCAAAAGTCAATATTTATCTCAACTCGAGTACATCTCTCTCAAATGACATATTCTAATGAATAGAACTACAGAACCAGGAACATTGGACAAACATGCAGACATACTGTATTTGCAGTACATTTTATTGAGATACATTACTTCAGAACAGGAATCAAGTATTCGACATGGGTTCATCTGAAGTAAGCTCATTATTTGTATCAAAAGGCCCACACAGACGGAACATGCTCACAACACATTACTACACACACAGCTTCACTCTCTCACCAACACAGAAATAAAAAAACATGTGGACACCATTGCAGGTACACCATTAAAGACACATCAGTTCTTTCATCTAGTTGTAATGACTAGCCCTGGCCTGGACAGAGGCAGCTGGTGAGTGTTGTAGTGTGTGAATGAGGGGCAGGTAGGAAGTAGACTGGCCTCCAGAATCAAGTTTCCAGCAACCAAGCGGGATAGTAATTACTTCCTGAAGGAGCCTAACCTCTGACCTGTCACCCCTCCACGGGCCTTGAAGACCACCCTGTCATGTTGCTGATCACAGACTAGACAGACCCAGCCGCAGTGATGAGTGTTCTAGTGTGAGACTGTGAACGAGGGTCGGGCAAACAGGCCTTGGCGTAGGCCTTTGGCTGAAGGCTGGCCTCCAGCTTCTAACCTCCAGGCAAACAGTAATGACCTCCTTAAGGGCCTAACCTCTAACCTGTAACCTCTAACCTGTCCCCTCCAAGGGTCTGGAAGACTGGGCCGACTGGTGGACTGGTCCTGGTAGAGGCTGCGATGGCTCTTCCGAAGAGTTACTATGCTGTTGTACCCAAAGCTAATACCATGATTGCGTGCAAATTGTTGTGGCAATAACTCAATGTAAATAAATGAATCTGAGCAGTAGAGTCATGCTTCAGAGCACAATCTAGCCTGTAAGTTTATCCTTGAAGACTTTTATTTTAGCTCTATCACATTGAGTTCAGATCTATAAAAGGTTCATGACGACACAGTTGTGTTTGTTCTGATAAGAAATGCATCAAAAAGTGTTATTGGAAAAGAGTGTGTTCCTGTTCTTCTGGTCTGCTGTTGTTCCTGGTAAGGCTTTGTAAACGTTCGCTCCAAATAAATCACTGCTATGAACTGGGAGGCCAGTTTCAAACTGGGAGGCCAGTTTTCTAGTTGGGTCTCGCATGTGTTTCTCATCAAGGTCTTTATTATGGGTTAGCAGAATGACCATGTTTGATGGTATGTAGCAAGGTAAAAAAATAAGCTTTTTGCTTCCAACAATACACATTCTCATTGTAACAAGCCATTTAGATAGGCAGCTCAGTTGGTAGAGCAGGGCGCTTGCATCGTCAGTATAGTGGAATCGATTCCCAAGGCCACCCATACGTAGAATGCACACATGAATGTAATCGTTTTGGATAAAAGCGTCTGCTAAATGGAATATATTATTGTTATGTTGTACAAGTTCTAACTGATGCAGTAATAATGTGGTGAGCGTCTCGGGTGTCATACATTGAGTCATGTGTAATAAAACAATCCAATGAAAGTCAATCCTGTTTAGGTCATTTCTTCCTGGGAAAAGGGATTTTTATCCTTTATTGTTTCATGACGTCAGCCATAGTATTCTACCCAGTAATTTTCATGTGTGGTGGTGTTAGATTCAAGGGAATGCAACTACAGAATGTGTGGACATTAGTGATTTATGGTGTGTGTAGAAGACCATAGTGTAGAAGGCTGTACTGAAGATGTCTCATTTTGACAATGAGAAGCGCATGGCATGAAGTTGGACAAGACAGTCTGGACAAAACGTTTCAGATGATTTACAACACTTTGACATCACATGAGCTACAGTATGCACAAGTTACTGATTGTGTGATGCTGTTGTTTATTGGTTTCTTGGTCTTCGGGTTGATATGATAACTTTCATGATATTATAGGATTTTGCCTTTCATAATGTTGGGGGACAGTTGCCAATGATATAATAAATTGACAGCAGACGGGCAATTCCACAATAATGGAATTGCGCTGAGGCTCAGATTTTTCACTTAAAATGTATGCCAAACAAAAAGTATTGATTTCAGAGTTTTAATGCACAAGGACTACTTTTATAAATGTACACAGAACATTTTACAAAAACATATTTACAGGGAGAACTGTGCAGATGCAAAGTTTGGTAACAGAATTTTTGTCAAATCTTTTTGTGCCCACGTTGTGTCCACGTTTTCCAAAAACTGTTAAATATCTGCACAGTATTAAGATTCGACTGGACCAAATCTGAACAAATCATAGACGTCTATGTTTCACAAATAGAGTACAGTACAGTATTGTTTAGTATAGTAGTGTACAGTACAGTAGAGTACAGTAGAGTTAGGTTCAGTACAGTACAGTAGTGTTTAGTATAGTAGTGTACAGTACAGTAGAGTACAGTAGAGGTATGTTCAGTACAGTACAATATTGTTTAGTATAGTAGTGTACAGTACAGTAGAGTTATGTTCAGTACAGTGCAATATTGTTTAGTATAGTAGTGTACAGTACAGTAGAGTTATGTTCAGCACAGTACAGTAGAGTTTAGTACAGTAGTGTACAGTACAGTAGAGTTATGTACAGTACAGCATAGTAGAGTTTAGTACAGTAGTGTACAGTACAGTACAGTAGAGTTTAGTACAGTAGTGTACAGTACAGTATAGTTATGTTCAGTACAGTACAGTAGAGTTTAGTACAGTAGTGTACAGTACAGTACAGTAGAGTTTAGTACAGTAGTGTACAGTACAGTAGAGTATAGTCGAGTTATGTTCAGTACAGTACAGTACAGTAGAGTACAGTACAGTATAGTTATGTTCAGTACAGTACAGTTATGTTCAGTACAGTAGAGTTATGTTCAGTACAGTAGTGTACAGTACAGTAGAGTTATGTTCCGTACAGTTTAGTTATGTTCAGTACAGTAGAGTTATGTTCCGTACAGTACAGTACAGTTTAGTACAGTAGTGTACAGTACAGTATAGTTATGTTCAGTACAGTACAGTATAGTTATGTTCAGTACAGTAGTGTACAGTACAGTAGAGTACAGTATTATCAAATCAAATCAAATTTATTTATATAGCCTTACATCAGCTGATATCTCAAAGTCCTCTTCTGGCTGTGATGGGTGGAGATTATAACAGAACATGGCCAAGAGTTATGTTCAGTACAGTACAGTAGAGTTTAGTACAGTAGTGTACAGTACAGTAGAGTACAGTACAGTAGAGTTATGTTCAGTACAGTAGAGTTATGTTCAGTACAGTAGAGTTATGTTCAGTACAGTATAGTTATGTTCAGTACAGTAGTGTACAGTACAGTAGAGTACAGTACAGTAGTGTTATGTTCAGTACAGTAGAGTTATGTTCAGTACAGTATATTTATGTTCAGTACAGTACAGTAGAGTTATGTTCAGTACAGTATATTTATGTTCAGTACAGTACTGTAGAGTTATGTTCAGTACAGTATAGTTATGTTCAGTACAGTAGTGTATAGTACAGTAGAGTACAGTATAGTTATGTTCAGTACAGTACAGTATAGTTATGTTCAGTACAGTACAGTATAGTTATGTTCAGTACAGTACAGTACAGTAGAGTTATGTTCGGTACAGTAGTGTATAGTACAGTAGAGTTATGTTCAGTACAGTAGTGTATAGTACAGTAGAGTACAGTGTAGTTATGTTCAGTACAGTACAGTATAGTTATGTTCAGTACAGTACAGTACAGTAGAGTTATGTTCGGTACAGTAGTGTATAGTACAGTAGAGTTATGTTCAGTACAGTAGTGTATAGTACAGTAGAGTACAGTATAGTTATGTTCAGTACAGTACAGTAGAGTTATGTTCAGTACAGTAGTGTATAGTACAGTAGAGTACAGTATAGTTATGTTCAGTACAGTACAGTATAGTTATGTTCAGTACAGTAGTGTATAGTACAGTAGAGTACAGTATAGTTATGTTCAGTACAGTACAGTAGAGTTATGTTCAGTACAGTAGTGTATAGTACAGTAGAGTACAGTATAGTTATGTTCAGTACAGTACAGTATAGTTATGTTCAGTACAGTACAGTATAGTTATGTTCAGTACAGTACAGTACAGTAGAGTTATGTTCGGTACAGTAGTGTATAGTACAGTAGAGTTATGTTCAGTACAGTAGTGTATAGTACAGTAGAGTACAGTGTAGTTATGTTCAGTACAGTACAGTATAGTTATGTTCAGTACAGTACAGTACAGTAGAGTTATGTTCGGTACAGTAGTGTATAGTACAGTAGAGTTATGTTCAGTACAGTAGTGTATAGTACAGTAGAGTACAGTATAGTTATGTTCAGTACAGTACAGTAGAGTTATGTTCAGTACAGTAGTGTATAGTACAGTAGAGTACAGTATAGTTATGTTCAGTACAGTACAGTATAGTTATGTTCAGTACAGTACAGTATAGTTATGTTCAGTACAGTACAGTACAGTAGAGTTATGTTCGGTACAGTAGTGTATAGTACAGTAGAGTTATGTTCAGTACAGTAGTGTATAGTACAGTAGAGTACAGTATAGTTATGTTCAGTACAGTACAGTATAGTTATGTTCAGTACAGTACAGTACAGTAGAGTTATGTTCAGTACAGTATAGTTATGTTCAGTACAGTACAGTAGAGTTATGTTCGGTACAGTATATTTATGTTCAGTACAGTACAGTAGAGTTATGTTCAGTACAGTAGAGTTATGTTCAGTACAGTATAGTTATGTTCAGTACAGTACAGTATAGTTATGTTCAGTACAGTATAGTTATGTTCAGTACAGTACAGTATAGTTATGTTCAGTACAGTATAGTTATGTTCAGTACAGTATAGTTATGTTCAGTACAGTACAGTATAGTTATGTTCAGTACAGTAGAGTTATGTTCAGTACAGTAGAGTTATGTTCAGTACAGTATAGTTATGTTCAGTACAGTACAGTATAGTTATGTTCAGTACAGTATAGTTATGTTCAGTACAGTATAATTATGTTCAGTACAGTACAGTAGAGTTATGTTCAGTACAGTATAGTTATGTTCAGTACAGTAGTGTACAGTACAGTATAGTTATGTTCAGTACAGTACAGTACAGTAGAGTTATGTTCAGTACAATACAGTTCAGTACAGTATAGTTATGTTCAGTACAGTAGTGTACAGTACAGTATAGTTATGTTCAGTACAGTACAGTACAGTAGAGTTATGTTCAGTACAATACAGTTCAGTACAGTATAGTTATGTTCAGTACAGTAGAGTTATGTTCAGTACAGTAGTGTACAGTAGAGTTATGTTCAGTACAGTAGAGTTATGTTCCGTACAGTTTAGTTATGTTCAGTACAGTAGAGTTATGTTCAGTACAGTAGTGTACAGTAGAGTTATGTTCAGTACAGTTTAGTTATGTTCAGTACAGTAGAGTTATGTTCAGTACAGTACAGTACAGTAGAGTTATGTTCAGTACAATACAGTTCAGTACAGTATAGTTATGTACAGTACAGTAGAGTTATGTTCCGTACAGTTTAGTTATGTTCAGTACAGTAGAGTTATGTTCCGTACAGTTTAGTTATGTTCAGTACAGTAGAGTTATGTTCAGTACAGTAGTGTACAGTACAGTAGAGTTATGTTCAGTACAGTAGAGTTATGTTCAGTACAGTAGTGTACAGTACAGTAGAGTTATGTTCAGTACAGTACAGTACAGTAGAGTTATGTTCAGTACAATACAGTTCAGTACAGTATAGTTATGTACAGTACAGTAGAGTTATGTTCCGTACAGTTTAGTTATGTTCAGTACAGTAGAGTTATGTTCCGTACAGTTTAGTTATGTTCAGTACAGTAGAGTTATGTTCAGTACAGTACAGTACAGTAGAGTTATGTTCAGTACAATACAGTTCAGTACAGTATAGTTATGTACAGTACAGTAGAGTTATGTTCCGTACAGTTTAGTTATGTTCAGTACAGTAGAGTTATGTTCCGTACAGTTTAGTTATGTTCAGTACAGTAGAGTTATGTTCAGTACAGTAGTGTACAGTACAGTAGAGTTATGTTCAGTACAGTAGTGTTCAGTACAGTATAGTTATGTTCAGTACAGTAGAGTACAGTACAGTAGAGTTATGTTCAGTACAGTAGAGTTATGTTCCGTACAGTACAGTACAGTTTAGTACAGTAGTGTACAGTAAAGTATAGTTATGTTCAGTACAGTAGTGTACAGTACAGTAGAGTTATGTTCCGTACAGTTTAGTACAGTAGTGTACAGTACAGTATAGTTATGTTCAGTACAGTAGAGTTATGTTCCGTACAGTACAGTACAGTTTAGTACAGTAGTGTACAGTACAGTATAGTTATGTTCAGTACAGTACAGTATAGTTATGTTCAGTACAGTAGTGTACAGTACAGTAGAGTACAGTATTATCAAATCAAATCAAATTTATTTATATAGCCTTACATCAGCTGATATCTCAAAGTCCTCTTCTGGCTGTGATGGGTGGAGATTATAACAGAACATGGCCAAGAGTTATGTTCAGTACAGTACAGTAGAGTTTAGTACAGTAGTGTACAGTACAGTAGAGTACAGTACAGTACAGTAGAGTTATGTTCAGTACAGTAGAGTACAGTACAGTAGAGTTATGTTCAGTACAGTAGAGTTATGTTCAGTACAGTATAGTTATGTTCAGTACAGTAGTGTACAGTACAGTAGAGTACAGTACAGTAGAGTTATGTTCAGTACAGTATAGTTATGTTCAGTACAGTAGAGTAGAGTACAGTACAGTAGAGTTATGTTCAGTACAGTATAGTTATGTTCAGTACAGTAGAGTTATGTTCAGTACAGTAGTGTACAGTACAGTATATTTATGTTCAGTACAGTACAGTATATTTATGTTCAGTACAGTACAGTAGAGTTATGTTCAGTACAGTACAGTAGAGTTATGTTCAGTACAGTAGTGTATAGTACAGTAGAGTACAGTATAGTTATGTTCAGTACAGTACAGTACAGTTATGTTCAGTACAGTATAGTTATGTTCAGTACAGTAGTGTATAGTACAGTAGAGTACAGTATAGTTATGTTCAGTACAGTACAGTAGAGTTATGTTCAGTACAGTAGTGTATAGTACAGTAGAGTACAGTATAGTTATGTTCAGTACAGTACAGTATAGTTATGTTCAGTACAGTACAGTTTAGTACAGTAGTGTACAGTACAGTAGAGTTATGTTCAGTACAGTACAGTATAGTTATGTTCAGTACAGTAGAGTTATGTTCAGTACAGTAGAGTTATGTTCAGTACAGTAGAGTTATGTTCAGTACAGTACAGTACAGTACAGTACAGTATAGTTATGTTCAGTACAGTAGTGTACAGTACAGTATAGTTATGTTCAGTACAGTAGAGTTATGTTCAGTACAGTATAGTATAGTTATGTTCAGTACAGTAGTGTACAGTACAGTAGAGTTATGTTCAGTACAGTAGAGTTATGTTCAGTACAGTACAGTAGTGTTCAGTACAGTATAGTTATGTTCAGTACAGTATAGTTATGTTCAGTACAGTATAATTATGTTCAGTACAGTAGTGTACAGTACAGTATAGTTATGTTTAGTACAGTATAGTTATGTTTAGTACAGTATAGTTATGTTCAGTACAGTAGTGTACAGTACAGTATAATTATGTTCAGTACAGTAGTGTACAGTACAGTATAGTTATGTTTAGTACAGTAGAGTTATGTTCAGTACAGTATAGTTATGTTCAGTACAGTAGTGTACAGTACAGTATAGTTATGTTTAGTACAGTATAGTTATGTTTAGTACAGTATAGTTATGTTCAGTACAGTATAGTTATGTTCAGTACAGTATAGTTATGTTCAGTACAGTAGTGTACAGTACAGTATAGTTATGTTCAGTACAGTATAGTATAGTTATGTTCAGTACAGTAGTGTTCAGTACAGTATAGTTATGTTCAGTACAGTATAGTTATGTTTAGTACAGTATAGTTATGTTCAGTACAGTACAGTTTAGTACAGTAGTGTACAGTACAGTAGAGTTATGTTCAGTACAGTAGAGTTATGTTCAGTACAGTACAGTAGTGTTCAGTACAGTATAGTTATGTTCAGTACAGTATAATTATGTTCAGTACAGTACAGTAGAGTTATGTTCAGTACAGTATAGTTATGTTCTGTACAGTAGTGTACAGTACAGTATAGTTATGTTCAGTACAGTACAGTACAGTAGAGTATCGTTATGTTCAGTATAGTATAGTTATGTTCAGTACAGTACAGTAGAGTTATGTTCAGTACAGTACAGTACAGTAGAGTTATGTTCAGTACAGTAGTGTACAGTACAGTATAGTTATTTTCAGTACAGTACAGTAGTGTACAGTACAGTAGAGTTATGTTCAGTACAGTACAGTATAGTTATGTTCAGTACAGTACAGTACAGTATAGTTATGTTCAGTACAGTACAGTATAGTTGAGTACAGTAGTGTACAGTACAGTATAGTTTAGTACAGTGGTGTACAGTACAGTACAGTAGAGTAGAGTTATGTTCAGTACAGTACAGCATTGCTTGCTCTTTTGGGTTTTAGGCCGGGTTTCTGTATAAACACTTTGTGACTTAGTTAGTTATGTTCAGTACAGTAGTGTACAGTACAGTATAGTTATGTTCAGTACAGTATAGTTATGTTCAGTACAGTAGTGTACAGTACAGTATAGTTATGTTCAGTACAGTACAGTACAGTAGACTTATGTTCAGTACAATACAGTACAGTACAGTATAGTTATGTTCAGTACAGTACAGTACAGTAGAGTACAGTATAGTTATGTTCAGTACAGTACAGTAGAGTTATGTTCAGTACAGTACAGTACAGTACAGTATAGTTATGTTCAGTACAGTATAGTTATGTTCAGTACAGTATAGTAGTGTTCAGTACAGTATAGTTATGTTCAGTACAGTACAGTATAGTTATGTTCAGTACAGTACAGTACAGTATAGTTATGTTCAGTACAGTACAGTATAGTTATGTTCAGTACAGTACAGTACAGTATAGTTATGTTCAGTACAGTATAGTTATGTTCAGTACAGTAGAGTTATGTTCAGTACAGTACAGTATAGTTATGTTCAGTACAATACAGTACAGTACAGTAGTGTACAGTACAGTATAGTTATGTTCCAGTACAGTACAGTACAGTAGAGTTATGTTCAGTACAGTATAGTTATGTTCAGTACAGTACAGTATAGTTATGTTCAGTACAGTACAGTATAGTTGAGTACAGTAGTGTACAGTACAGTATAGTTATGTTCAGTACAATACAGTACAGTACAGTAGTGTACAGTACAGTATAGTTATGTTCCAGTACAGTACAGTACAGTATAGTTATGTTCAGTACAGTATAGTTATGTTCAGTACAGTACAGTATAGTTATGTTCAGTACAGTACAGTATAGTTGAGTACAGTAGTGTACAGTACAGTATAGTTTAGTACAGTGGTGTACAGTACAGTACAGTAGAGTAGAGTTATGTTCAGTACAGTACAGCATTGCTTGCTCTTTTGGGTTTTAGGCCGGGTTTCTGTATAAACACTTTGTGACATCTGCTGATGTAAAAAGGGCTTTGTAAATACATTCTATTGATTGATTGAGTACAATACAGTACATTATGGTTTGTAACTACTATGATTTCTCCTTGGTGCCAATTCAATTGCAGTAGTTACAATCAAATTGTAATAATTCAAAATTGAAATGAGTAAAAACACTATAACTAATGAATAGGTCATAGGTCTACCTTTACTTGTTACTTCTATGAACGTTCATTATCATCCCTCCTCATGAGGGAGAGAAATAGGAAAATATCTTATAGATATGTGGGTTTTTGGTAATGGAATTTCAAGGCATAAGGGAATATTTCTTTAACTTACAGAAGACAGAAACATTTATCCAGAAGTAAATATAATATTATGTTGATAATAGTCTGCAGGGTTCATTACTTCAACGTGATCGTGTTTTGATGTATTTCTAACACGTTTTAAGACTTTTTCTGCTAGATGTTTTCTAAGACCCCTTTTCCATCTGTTTGACCAGGAATCAAGGCCTTTTTCTCATTCAACATTTTTGGGATGGAAATTGGTTGAAAAATGTATATATATGCCATAATAAAAATAAAAAAACATTGACTCTTATCTTTCATTTGACCCCCAATTTGACATGCTCCTATTTACTTCACATGTTGGTGCTCATGGGTCCTTTTACATGGAAATGACCTGGTGCTCATGGGTCCTTTTACATGGAAATGACCTGGTGCTCATGGGTCCTTTTACATGGAAATGACCTGGTGCTCATGGGTCCTTTTACATGGAAATGACCTGGTGCTCATGGGTCCTTTTACATGAAAATGACCTGGTGCTCATGGGTCCTTTTACATGGAAATGACCTGGTGCTCATGGGTCCTTTTACATGGAAATGACCTGGTGCTCATGGGTCCTTTTACATGGAAATGACCTGGTGCTCATGGGTCCTTTTACATGGAAATGACCTGGTGCTAATGGGTCCTTTTACATGGAAATGACCTGGTGCTCATGGGTCCTTTTACATGGAAATGACCTGGTGCTCATGGGTCCTTTTACATGGAAATGACCAGACACACAAATCAAATTATGAACAACTCAATTCCAAACAATTGAATTCCGATCAGCTCTGGAAAAATGTAAACATGTAAGATTTAGAGGTTCTAACCATGTGTCTCCCATGACAACACGATCACGAGACAGGTTATATTTGACAGTATAGTTTGCAGTATTACATTACATCTCTGTATATTATATAAATACAAAACCCTCAGTAGAGCTTCATCTCCATGTTAAACGTTCGTTTCATCCCAGTGATCTCCTGTATAGCTTTATTAAATCAAAATGTCTCTTGATGGATGATATATTTCTATGAAATTAGCTGGAAGAGTATCCCTGCTGTGTCAACGCAGGTCGGGATTTTACGTTCTCTTGGCATTGAACACAATATGATTTAGTATGAAGGGAAATTTGAAGCAATAGCTTGATGTTTCTTTTTTAAATTTTTTAAAATGTTGTTCATTTTGAATCTCTGACAAGAACATGAGCACCTATTTGAGGTTAGTGTGTGTGTACGTGTGTCAGCACTCAGAAGCCTGCACTTGTGGATTTCTGAGATGGACTCACTTTTCATCTCACATGCTATTAAATCTCTACTGAGATTAACTCTTGTATACAGACACACACACGCACACATGCACACACATGCACACACACGCGCATAAAACATGCATAATATGGAGGGAAGATGAAGAGAAAAGAGCTTTGAATTCTGTGTCGATTATCTACAGTAGTGCAGAGCTGGTTAATATCATTCTTTATTTTGGTCTGGATCCATAGGCTTCTATGGGCATGAAGCTTTTGTATTGTATATACAGAGTATGAAAGCCTGAAGTGAACTGGCAATAACCTTATTTTCCTTTGAAATATACAAAGTAGATATACACAGATATGACTACGATACCAATGAACTGCCTTGCATCAGGTATGATCTGTTTCTGGGCTCAAGCCCCAGTCCCAGCCATACAAGTATTCTCCTAGCTCCATTCCCTCTGCCCCAACATAATGTACTGCATCATTCCTCCAGCCAGCCTACCTTCCAGGCTGACTCACACCCCAGCACACACACACTCCACATCTTACCACAGCCTATGAGCGCGTAGAGACGTCTTTCTGCTTCATTTAAGACATGATGAGTTACTTTCCACTATTCTCTGCCACAGCGCTCACAACAGCCACAGTGTACAGTGTATTTTCTCTGCCTGTTAGCTCCTTGTGTGTGTTATGTATGGTCCTAGTGCTATGAATATAATCTTTTTATTTTTTATTTAACCTTTATTTAACTAGGCAAGTCAGTTAAGAACAAATTCTTATTTGCAAGGACGGTCTACCGGGGAACAGTGGGTTAACTGCCTGTCAGCTCAGGGATTCTATCCAGCAACCTTTCGGTTACTGGCCGAACACTCTAACCACGCACTAACCTGCCGCAACTACATCGTACTGCCCTCATCTGAAAATGTGTTAATATTTCTCTTTCTCTGTTTTTCTCTTTTCCCTACTCTTTCTTTCTCTTTCTCTCTCCCTATCTCCTTCCATTGTTCTGTCCCTTTCTCTCTCTCCTCTCTCTCCATCCCTCTCTCCCCCCGCTCTCTCTCTATCTAACTATTTCTCCGTCTCCAAAGGAAGTTCATGCCATAGCAACACACTGCCTGCGCTGGTGCGGAATCAGTCTCTGATGATGCAGTCCACTTTGGATATGAAACCCTTTATGCCCTTCCACCAAGTGGACACCTCCTCTAGTGTGGGACTCTTCCCTAATTTTAACATGGTAAGAAATTGCTGCTTTCATCTCTTGTTAGTAATGCTTTCCCGAGCCAGAACACCCCATAGGGCAGTAACCTATCTCCTTTTTCTGTAGTGTGAGGCAGATTGATGAACAGGTACAGCCACTGGACTGGACGCTAGTCCTTTCATCTCATGTATTTGTAGTTTATTGTCACTATTATTGATCTTAGATTTCAGTATTGTTTCATTGCCAGAATCCTACTGTCTTTCTTTTCCTGAATCATGAATTCTAAATGGCTTAGGAGATTCTTCCTTTTCCCTTCACAAAGAATCTTAATGGCAAATGCACAGAGAAAGAGAGAGAGCGAGAACACTGCAGTCCCACCATCAAGGCATCGATTCCAACCCTCCAAAACTGAGAGGTGGAAACAAAATCTATTCTTGCTTATATCTTGCCAAAAACACATCTCATGCTGATAGTTGATGTGGCAGGTGTAAAAATGTCATGACCTGAAAAATCGACTGAGAGAGTTAGTTAAAGAGTTTCTATGCTTGTTTAATTCTGTGTTGGCCGGGCTGTATGCTCCAACCATAACGTTTTGTGATGGGTGGACCGTTCTATTTACATTTTATTTCTATGTCTCCTCCAACCTACAGAGTAAGACAGAACAGTGTCCTGTTAAAAGGGACTGAGAGGTAGGCAGCAACAGGAGGACTCACCTGCTCATGTCTGTGTGACTGTGATTCCCAGGCCTGCCATGGTCCGATGTGACAACACTCTTTGGAACAGTTAGTGAGAGCCTTGCCTGTAGTCACGGCAACCTGTCAGGAACACTCTGCCTCACAGCGCTAGTCTCCAGCTCAGACCTGGGTTCAAACACTACTCTAAATCATTTCAAATACTCTGTCTGTGCTTGACTGAGGTTGCCTGTTTCCATAGATCCAATAGAAAAACCTGAAACATCCAAACCCAGTCAACCTGGCACTCCAGTCAAGGCTAGGGAAAATGCTCAATAGTATTTGAAAGATTTCAAATAGTAATTGAACCCAGATCTGCTCCAGTTTAGCTCAGCTGAGTCCAGTGTGATTCCATTGGCTGAGACAAAGACACATCTAAACCAGACATAGTGGCTCTACTGCTGTCGTTGACTATTAAGTGGTAGTGTACTAAGTTCCTGTTGGTGAGAGTGATGTTGATTATATACACTGTGACTGTAATGATGACACCAACATTAAATATTGTCCAAAAGTTCATCTGGGGACATTTCTTTTTGAAGATATTTTGAAGAATATACTCATTGCAGAATTACAGTTTTTACATTTACATTTTAGTCATTTAGCAGATGCTCTAGAGTGACTTACAGTTAGTGCATTCATCTTAAAATGGCTAGGTGGGACAGCCACATATCACAGTCATAGTAAGTACATTTCCTCAATAAATGAAGTCAGAGAGACCAGAGGTGTTGGTGTGTAGGGTTTGAGCATAGCCTAAAGGTAGGGAAGAGCAGTTCCTCTTACTGCTCCGTAGGTAAGCACCATGGTATTGTAGTGGATGCAAGCTTCGCCTGGAAGCCAGTGGAGTGTGTGGAAGTGCAGGGTGACGTGGGAGAACTTGGGAAGGTTGAACACCAGGAGGGTTGCAGCGTGCTGGGTAAGTTGCAGGGGTTTGATGGCACATGCAGGGAGCCCAGACAACAGGGAGTTGCAGTAGTCCAGATGGGAGATGACAAGTGCCTGGATTAGGAGCTACGCCTCTTCCTGTATGAGGTAGGGTTGTACTCTATGCAAGAGCAGTCACTGCTTTGTTGTCTAGGGTCATGCCAAGGTTCTTTGCCCTCTGGGAGGGGGACACAGTGGAATTGTCAACTGTGATGGAAAGGTCTTAGAGCAGGCAGGTCTTCCCCAAATGACAACCTGTTCCCTATTTCCTATATAGTGCATTACTTTTGACCAGGGCCTCACTGTATAGGGAACAGGATGCATCCATCATCCTTCTGTTTTGTATTTGACCTTTATTTAACTAGGCAAGTCAGTTAAGAACTTCTTATTTTCAATGACAGCCTAGGAACAGTGGGTTAACTGCCTTGTTCAGAGGCAGAATGGCAGATTTTTACCTTGTCAGTTCGGGGGTTCGATCTCGCAACCTTTCGGTTACTAGTCCAACACTCTAACCACTATGCTGCCTGCCGCCCCACACGCTAATGTTTGTCATTAGCTTTACTTCACTGCTTTACTGTAGCAAGATAGCTATTTACAGTACAGTGCTGTGTTGGCGGTAGCCTACTCTGTGTAAAAAGAAGTTATTTGACTTGGCAAGCACGAGCTCTAAGGGTAGATGACAGGTTTCCAACATTTCCCACAGTGTAATGAATAATGCACAATACACAGTGACAGAACAGAAACAGATTTTAGAATAGGTTTGGTTTATTCTATTGAGGTTCTACAGTTTGTTTATTTGTGTGCAAACAATGGAAATACACTAGAAAAAAACAGCAGTGACAACAAAACAACAATTTGGTCCAAAGCTTGACCCTTGACATTAGAATCCTATCTAGTCTCACTGAGGAGCTTTTCTGTATTCTCCCTTTCAGAAACATGACTACTACAATCAAGATTCCCTTTTAAAAGTACTACAGCACTAGCTTGGTCCCAGTTCGGTATGTGCTGTCTTGCCACTCCTATGGTCAATGTCACAACAAACACAAGGACATAGGGATTGCCAAGACAGTATATACAGATCTGAGACCAGGCTACTACATCACAGAATCAAAAGGCTTTTCCTGTTCAGGCATTTCACTCTAAGGCTGCATTCCAAATGGCACCCTATTCCCTATATAGTGCATTGGGCTCTGGTCAAAAGTAGTGCACTATATATGGAATAAGGTGCCATTTGGGAAGCAGGCTGTTATTAGCAAAATGGGCTTTAACAGGTTCCAAATGACCACCCCCCGACCACCCATCACTGTCAAACGCTCCCTAAAACATTTCTGCGAGCAGGCCTTTCTAATCGACCTGGTCCGTGTATCGTGGAAGGATATTGACCTCATCCCGTCAGTCGAGGATGCCTGGTTGTTCTTTAAAAGTAATTTCCTCACAATCTTAAATAAGCATGCCCCTTTCAAAAAAAATTGAACTAAGAACAGATATAGCCCTTGGTTCACTCCAGACTTTACTGCCCTTGACCAGCACAAAAACATCCTGTGGCGGACTGCAATAGCATCGAATAGTCCCCGCGATATGCAACTGTTCAGAGAAGTCAGGAACCAATACACGCAGACAGTCAGGAAAGCAAAGGCTAGCTTTTTCAAACAGAAATTTGCATCCTGTAGCTCTAACTCCAAAAAGCTTTGTGACACTGTAAAGTCCATGGAGAACAAGAGCACCTCCTCCCAGCTGCCCACTGCACTGAGGTTAGATAACACGGTCACCACCGATAAATCCATGATAATCGAAAATTTCAATAAGCATTTCTCTACGGCTGGCCATGCTTTCCTCCTGGCTACCTGTTACGAGAATTTTGTTCTCAGTTGTTCATAATACCCAATTTAATTAATTACTCAGCCTGAAACCCAGAATTTGTAAGAAACTGGTTGAAATGAATCAGACGGAGGCCCAGCCACAATAGTCAGAACATGTATTTAGGAGAGCGCTCTGCCAATCATTACATGTACATTGGTTTATATACCTCTCATTTCGTCATAAATGTCCCTCCTCCTCTAATACAATGACAATATAGTTCACAAGTCCTTCTCATACATTGCCTGCCACCTGTATACAATCTACTACAAGCCCAAGGTTTCTCCCCTCCCTGGGTGGGGAGACTTCCTTCTCTGTTATCAGTTTCACAGTGGTCACAAGTTGTCTTCCACAGTTCCTTGCCTACTAACAGTCCCTCTTTCTTATGGACAAACATTCTTCATCAGACAGGATATAATTCTGTTAGTTATATTTCTAGTTAAATGTATACATCATTTAGTCCTTATTCATAAAAATCCCATAACACTACCCCAACTACCCCAGCCAACAGCTCCGACCCCCCCGCAGCTACTTGCCCGAGCCTCCCCAGCTTCTCCTTCACCCAAATCCAGATAGCAGATGTTCTGAAAGAGCTGCAAAACCTGAACACGTACAAATCAGCTGAGCTAGACAATCTGGACCCTCTCTTTCTAAAACTTCCGCCGCCAATGTTGCATTCTGTTCTGTCCAGTCTGTTCAACCTCTCTTTCGAGATCCTTAAAGATTGGAAAGCTACCGCGGTCAACCCCCTCTTCAAAGGGGGTGACACTCTAGACCCAAACTGTTATAGACCTATATCCATCCTGCCCTGCCTCTCTAAAGTCTTCAAAAGCCAAGTTAAAAAACAGATCACTGATCATTTCGAATCCCACCGAACGTTCTCCGCTGTGCAATCCGGTTTCCGAGCTGGTCACGGCTGCACCTCAGCCACGCTCAAGGTACTAAATGATATCATAACCACCATCGATAAAAGACAGTACTGTGCAGCCATCTTCATCGACCTGGCCAAGGCTTTCGACTCTGTCAATCACTGTATTCTTATAGGCAGACTCAATAGTCTTGGTTTCTCAAATGACTGCCTCGCCTGGTTCACCAACTACTTCGCAGACAGAGTTCAGTGTGTCAAATCGTAGGGCCTGTTGTCCGGACCTCTGGCAGTCTCTATGGGGGTACCACAGGGTTCAATTCTCGGGCCGACTCTTTTCTCTGTATATATCAATGATGTCGCTCTTGCTGCTGGTGATTCCCTGATCCACCTCTACGCAGACGACACCATTCTGTATACATCTGGCCCTTCTTTGGACCTCTAAACAAGCTTCAATGCCATACAACACTCCTTCCATGGCTTCCAACTGCTCTTAAACGCTAGTAAAACCAAATGCATGCTTTTCAACTGTTCGTTCACTGCACCCGCCCTCCCGACTAGCATCACTACCCTGGACGGTTCTGACCAAGAATATGTGGACAACTACAAATATCTAGGTGTCTGGCTAGACTGTAAACTCTCCTTCCAGACTCATATTAAACATCTCCAATCCAAAATCAAATCTAGAATCACCTTTCTATTTCGCAACAAATCCTCCTTCACTCACGCCGCCAAACTTACCCTAGTAAAACTGACTATCCTACCGATCCTCGAATTCGGCGATGTCATCTACAAAATAGCTTCCAATACTCTACTCAGCAAACTGGATGCAGTCTATCACAGTGCCATCCGTTTTGTTACCAAAGCCCCTTATACCACCCACCACTGCGACCTATATGCTCTAGTCGGCTGGCCCTCGCTACATATTCGTTGCCAGACCCACTGGCTCCAAGTCATCTATAAGTCTATGCTAGGTAAAGTTCCACCTTATCTCAGCTCACTGGTCACGATAACAACACCCACCCATAGCACGCGCTCCAGCAGGTATATCTCACTGGTCATCCCTAAAACCAACACATACTTTGGCTGCCTTTCCTTCCAGTTCTCTGCTACCAGTGACTGGAACGAATTGCAAAAATCGCTGAAACTTATATTTCCCTCACTATCTTTGGGTGGGTTATTTACAGATGGACTATGTACAGCTGCAGCGATCGGTTAGCTGCTCAGATAGCTGATGTTTAATCTACCTACCTCATCCCCATATTGTTTTTATTTACTTTTCTGCTCTTTTGCACACCAGTATCTCTACTTGCACATCATCATCTGCTCATTTATCACTCCAGTGTTAATCTGCTAAATTGTGATTACCTCGCTACTATGGCCTATTTATTGCCTACCTCCTCCCCATTTGCACACACTGTATATATACTTTCTTTTTTTCTATTGTGTTATTGACTGTACGCTTGTTTATTCCATGTGTAACTCTGTGTTGTTTGTGTCACACTGCTTTGCTTTATCTTGGCCAGGTCGCAGTTGTAAATGAGAACTTGTTCTCAACTGGCTTACCTGGTTAAATAAATGTGAAAAAAACACTAGCTCTGTAACATGAATGCTTAAATACAGGAACTGTATCAAGTGCTGCATGCAGTAGCCTGATCCTAGATCTGTTTGTGCTATCTTACCAACTCCTTCAAGGAGTTGAAAAGTGATATCCCAAGTATAAATACACTAAAGTGTAACGGGCTTCCTCCTTCTCCTCATCCGAAGAGGAGTAGCAGGGATTTGACCAAAATGCAGCGGGTTGTGAATACATAATGATTTAATAGACAAAACGGAAAAACACGACAAACACTTTAATAATTACAAAACAAATAAACGAATGTAGACAGACCTGGACACGAACTTACATACAACGTGAAGAACACATGAACCAGGAAAACAGACTACATAAAACGAACGAACTAACAAAAACCGGAACAGTCCCGTGTGGCGTAACATACAGAGACTGACACAGGAGACAATCACCCACAAACAAACAGTGAGAACACCCTACCTTAATATGACTCTCAATTAGAGGAAAACGCAAAACACCTGCCTCTAATTAAGAGCCATACCAGGCAACCCAAAACCAACATAGAAACAGAAAACATAGACTGCCCACCCAAAACTCACGCCCTGACCATCACACACATACAAAACAACAGAAAACAGGTCAGGAACGTGACATAAAGTACACAAACTAAATTGCAAAAAATATGTTTTGAGCAAAATGTGTATTTTATTAATCTTTCTGTGCATTCTCGACCTCACCCAGACAGAGCTTCCACAACTGGAAGACATTATGTCATTGGCCATAACCCAACCCCTGTAGGTTAGGTTACCTGAATGTAGAGTTGTCTACCGTTATTGGTAATCCAGTAGCATTGTTTTGGAGAAAGTCACAGTACAGCCAAACCAGATGCAAGACACCCAAGCCAACTTTTTCTTTATCTTTCCAACAAGTCCAGAATGCCGGCGAAGATGGTTGGAATTTGCTGGGAAAGACGAGTCGCACCTTTTCAAAGTAGTCGCCTGTGCCATGCTCATTTTACCAAGGAGAGCTTCTCAACTGCAGGAATGGTGGAGCCCAACATGCAGAAAATGTATAGGCTGACAGAAGTAGACAAATCCTTATACTCTAATGTTAGTGAAGGATCAGATAGTACTTTTCATATGGATGAAACCATCACAGACGCTGAGGTTAGACAAAAACGGTAGACTAGCTCACCCTTGCTGTTGTAATGACTAATAACTTGCCCTTGTATAAATGTTTCGCCCTGGTAATCTAAAAGCTGTTTTGGATACTTAGCTTGTTTTCGCTTTGTCATTATGGGATATTGTGTGTAGATTGATGAGGGGAAAAAATTATTGAATACATTTTTGAATAACGCTGTAATGTAACAAAATGTGGAAAAAGAGAAGGGGTCTAAATACTTTCCGAATGCACTGCATATCTTTGAAAAACAGCGCGTTAGAAAGGACTATCAACACATACTGACCAGCTAATGTTATAGACAGAAGCAGGCTACATGGCAGACCAATCCAAACTCATCTCCCGACATGTCTATTTTTTTAAATAAAAAATAAAAGGTTTACGTTCAAATGCTTCTCCTGTGAAGTAGAGACATGCGAATTCTCTCTCCAGATCTTCCAAGGGAAGCGAATCTGCATCGGGGATGTAGTCAGACACAAGCTGCTTTCTCTGCAGAGACGTCTGTGTAGCATATTTTTCAAACGGTGATGTATGTGTGTTGTTGACAGAACTAGTATAAGCCAGCACATGAACACGCCCACTTTTGCAACGTAATGCCTGCCCTTCGACCTTACGCCTGCCCAAATGTGAAAGTAAATCACGTGATACTGTAAACGAGGTGAAATGAGACTGGAGGCCGTATTGAAACATGACAATGACCATTAAGAGTTGACAAGACAGCAAAAACAGATCTAGGATCAGGTGTAGAGTACAACGCAACATGTCAAGTGTTGGTCACATGTTTCATGAGGTGAAATAAAAGATCCCAAGAAATCTTCCATACGCATAAAAAGCTTATTTCTCTAAAATGTTGTGCACAAATTTGTTTACTTACCTGTTAGTGAGCATTTCTCCTTTGCCAAGATAATCCATCCCCCTGACAGGTGTGGCAAATCAAGGAGCTGATTAAACAGCATGATCATTACACAGGTGCACCTTGTCTTGGGGACAATAAAAGGCCACTCTCAAATGTGCAGTTTTGTCACACAACGCCACAAATGTCTCAAGTTTTGAGGGAACGTACATTTGACATGCTGACTGCAGGAATGTCCAACAGAGCTGTTGCAAGATGATGTGCTCGTTGTCCTCACCAGGGTCTTGATCGGAATGCAGGTCGGATTCATAACCGACGTCACCTTCGATCAAATCAAATCAAATGTATTTATATAGCCCTTCTTACATCAGCTGATACATCAAAGTGCTGTACAGAAACCTGTACAAACCTGTACACCGTGCTTCTACACCTGTGCTGTACAAGCAATGCAGGTGTAGAAGCACGGTGGCTAGGAAAAACTGCCTAGAAAGGCCAAAACCTAGGAAGAAACCCAGAGAGGAACAAGGCTATGTGGGGTGGCCAGTCCTCTTCTGGCTGTGCCGAGTTGAGATGACCACTGGCACGCTGGAGAAGAGTGCTCTTTACGCATGAATATCGGTTTCAACTGTACTGTATGGCGTGGTGTGGGTGAGAAGTTTTCTGATGTTAACGTTGTGAACAGAGTGCCCCATGGTGGCATTGGGGTTATGGTATGTGTATTTGTATTTATTACTGCTCCCCATTAGCTGCCAAAGCAGCAGCTACTCTTCCTGGGGTCCAGCAAAGTTAAGGCAATTATACATTCTAAAAACAATACAATACATTCATAGCAGATTTCACATCATATTACGTGTGTGCCCTCAGGCCTCTATTCTACTACCACATATCTATAACACAAAATCCATGTGTACATGTGTGTATGTTATTGTGTGTTTGTATGCATGTGTCTATGTTTGTGTTGCTTCACAGTTCCCGCTGTTCCATAAGGTGTATTTTTATCTGTTTTTTAAATCTATGTTTACTGCTGGCATGAGTTACTTGATGTGGAATAGACTTGATGTGGAATAGAGTTCCGTGTAGTCATGGCTCTATGTAGTACTGTGTGCCTCCCATAGTCTGTTCTGGACTTGGGGACTGTGTGGACACTTCTGGTGGCATGTCTTGTGGGGTATGCATGGGTGTCTGTGCTGTGTGCCAGTAGATCAAACAGACAGCTCGGTGCATTCAACATGTCAATACCTCTCACAAATACAAGTAGTGATGAAGTCAATCTCTCCTCCACGTTGAGCCAGGAGAGATTCACATGCATATTATTAATGCTAGCTCTCTGTGTACATCCAAGGGCCAGCCGTGCTGCTCTGTTCTGAGCCAAGTGCAATTTTCCTAAGTCCCTTTTTGTGGCACCTGACCACACGACTGAACAGTAGTCCAGGTGCGACAAAACTAGGGCCTGTAGGACCTGCCTTGTTGATAGTGCTGTTAAGAAGGCAGAGCAACACTTTATTATATACAGACTTCTCCCCATCCTAGCTACTGTTGTATCAATATGTTTTGACTGTGACAGTTTACAATCCAGGGTTACTCAAAGTAGTTTAGTCTCCTCAACATGCTCAATTTACACATTATTCATTACAAAAGAGAACCTTAGTGGAGGTTTAGGGTTTAGTGAATGATTTGTCTCAAATACAATGCTTTTAGTTTTTGTAATATTTAGGACTAACTTATTCCTTGCCACCAATTCTGAAACTAACTGCAGCTCTTTGTTAAGTTTTGCTGTCATTTCAGTCGCTGTGGTAGCTGACGTGTATAGTGTTGAGTCATCTGCATACATAGACACACTGGCTTTACTCAAAGCCAGTGGCATGTCATTAGTAAAGATTGAAAAAAGTAAGGGGCTTAGACAGCTGCCCTGGGAATTCCTGATTCTACCTGGATTTTGTTGGAGAGGCTTCCATTGAAGAACACCCTCTGTGTTCTGTTAGACTTTATCCACAATATAGCAGGGGTGTAAAGCCATAACACATACGCTTTTGCAGCAACAGACTATGATCGATAATGTCAAAAGCCTCACTGAAGTCTAACAAAACAGCCCCCACAATCTTTTTATCACCAATTTTTCTCAGCCAATCATCAGTCATTTTGTATGTGCTGTGCTTGTTGAATGTTCTTCCCTATAAGCGTGCTAAAAGTCTGTTGTCAGTTTGTTTACTGTCAAACACCATTTTTCCATTTTAAACCAAAAAAGTTTACTCATGATTGGTAACAGGCTGATTGGTCGGCTATTTGAGTCAGTTAAGGGGGCTTTACTATCATAGGGCACTAACCTTTGCATCCCTCCAGGCCTGAGGGCACACACTTTCTAGTAGGCTTAAATTAAAGATATGGCAAATAGGAGTGGTAATACCATCCGCTATTATTCTCAGTAATTTTCCATCCACATTGCCAGACCCCAGTGGCTTGTCATTGTTGATAAAGAATTAGTAAAGATATGATCAATACATGTTCATGATTTCATTCATGTACTGTTTGTAACTACCCTTGTAGTTTGATTCATATCCTGAACCAGGCAGGCACTAGTTACAGTTTGAAGCTTTCTCTTGAGTGGGCAGCCTGATGAAAACCAGTCAATATTTAAATCACCCAGAAATTATACCTCTCTTTTGATATCACATACATTATCAAGCATTTCACACATGTTATCCAGATACTGACTGTTAGCACTTGGTGGTCTATAGCAGCGTCCCACCAGTATGAACAGGCATAAGCTACGGACAACAAACACAATTCATTTTATTGATGGCAATTTGAATGCACAAAGATACCAGGATGAGATCCTGAGGTCCATTGTCATACTATTCATTTTCTGCCATCACCTCAACGGTCAGCAGGATAATACACATTCCTGGAAGCTGAAAATGTCCCAATTCTGCCATGGCCTTCATACCCATCAGACATGTCACCCATTGAGCCTGTTTGGAATGCTCTGGATCGACGCGTACGACAGCATGTTTCAGTTTCTGCCAATATCCAGCAACTTCGCACAACCATTGAAGAGGGGGGACAACATTCCATAGGCCACAATCAACAACCTGATCCACTCGAAGGAGATGCTGCATGAGGCAAATGGTAGTCACACCAGATACTGACTGGTTTTCTGATCCACGCCCCTACTTTTTTTAAAGGTATCTGTGACCAACAGATGCATATCTGTATTTCCAGTCATGTGAAATCCACAGATTAGTACCTAATTCAATTGACTGATTTCCTTATCTGAACTGTAACTCGGTAACATCTTTGAAATTGTTGCAGGTTGCATTTATACTTTTGTTTATTGTAGATGTATTTTTCATGCTGTGAATCTTTTGTTGAGGAGGATGGAGTATGGTGTTGGAACATACAGTATGAGGTTTGATACCTTCATTGTTGCAGCATCACTGTTCTGTAGTCACTGTACTACCGTGTACTCTGAATCAATAAACCTGTGAAGACAACACAATACTCTGCAGGTGTCAGAAACTCACGGTACATTCAGGAATACAAAACCAACAGATGGTGAATTGATCTGTCTTTGTTTTCCTCTGCAGCTGCTCTCAATATAAAATTCTTGAAACACAAAATGTAGGCTACTGTAAGAATGACTGCAACATAATATGTATATTTATTAAGTAATTTTATAGTGAAAAAGGAGTCTCTGCAAACTTCAGTCAGATGCAATGTCAGTGTTTTTATTAGCTAGGCTTTCAGTCTGTGATAACCATATAATTAGAATTCTATGGTGATAACCTTTGTCTGAGCAACATATATTCTTACATTGCAGAGTGGTTTGTGAGAGTTTTCACCCCCTTGGCATTTTGACTATTTTGCTGCCTTACAACCTGGTATTAAAATAGATTTTTGGGGGGTTTGTATCATTTGATTTACACAACATGCCTACCAATTTGAAGATGCAAAATATTTTTTATTGTGAAACAAACAAGAAATAAGACAATAAAACAGAAAAATTGAGCATGCATAAATATTCACCCCCCCAAAGTCAATACTTTGTAGAGCCACATTTTGCAGCAATTACAGCTGCAAGTCTCTTGGGTATGTCTCTATAAGCTTGGCACATCTAGCCACTGGGATTTTTCAAGGCAATACTGCTTTAGCTCCTTCAAGTTGGATGGGTTCCGCTGGTGTACTGCAATCTTTAAGTCATACCACAGAGGTCTGGGCTTTGACTAGATCATTCAAAGACATTTAAATGTTTCCCCTTAAACCACTTGAGTGTTGCTTTAGCAGTATGCTTAGGGTCCTTGTCCTGCTGGAAGGTGAACCTCCATCCCAGTCTCAAATTTCTGGAAGACTGAAACAGGTTTCCCTCAAGAATTTCCCTGTATTTAGCGCCATCCATCATTCCTTCAATTCTGACCAGTTTCCCAGTCCCTGCCGATAAAATGTTCTCGGGGTGATGAGAGGTGTTGGGTTTGCACCAGACATAGTGTTTTCCTTGATGGCCAAAAAGCTCAATTTTAGTCTCATCTGACCAGAGTACTTTCTTCAATATGTTTGGGGAGTCTCCCACATGCCTTTTGGCGAACACCAAACATGTTTGCTTATTTTTTTCTGGCCACTCTTCCGTAAAGCTCAGCTCTGTGGAGTGTACGGCTTAAAGTGGTCCTATGGACAGATACTCCAATCTCCACTGTGGAGCGTTGCAGGACCTTCAGGGTTATCTTTGGTTTCTTTGTTGCCTCTGATTAATTCCCTCCTTTCCTGGTCCGTGAGTTTTGGTGGACGGCCCTCTCTTGGCATGTTTGTTGTGGTGCCATATTCTTTCCATTTTTTAATAATGGATTTAATGGTGCTCCGTGGGATGTTCAAAGTTTCGGATATTTTTTTACAACCCAACCCTGATCTGTACTTCTCCACAACTTTGTCCCTGACCTGTTTGGAGAGCTCCTTGGTCTTCATAGTGCCGCTTACTTGGTGGTGCCCCATTGCTTAGTGGTGTTGCAGACTCTGGGGCCTTTCAGAACAGATCATGTGCAAGATCATGTGACACTTAGATTGCACACAGGTGGACTTTATTTAACTAATTATGTGACTTCTGAAGGTTATTGGTTGCACCAGATCTTATTTAGGTGCTTCATAGCAAAGGGGGTGAATACATATGCACGCACCACTTTTCCGTTTGAATTTTATTTTATTTTTTGGAACAAGATATTTTTTTCATTTAATCTTTTTGGACTATTTTGTGTATGTCCATTACATTAAATAATGTAGGAAAAACGCCAAGGGGGTGAAAACTTTTGAAAGGCACTGTAAATGTTGATTGTTCATGTGCAGTGGGGGCTGGTGGGATGAGCTATAGGAGGACAGGCACATTGTAATGGCTGGAATGGAATAAATGGAACGGCATCAAACACATCAAACATATAGAAACCACTTTTGACTCAGTTTCCGGGAATTCCATTCCAGCCATTACAATGAGTATGTCTTCTAGCTCCTACCACCAGCCTCCTCTGATATGCACTTGGTGAGAGAGGTGCCAGACTGCAATGATTGAATTAGAGTGTGCATTTTGTATCCCATTCATCATATTGTCAAATGCATCCTGTAACAGGACAAGTGGGC